>NC_089587.1:30991526-31213257 GCF_019320115.1 Miscanthus floridulus | reverse complement strand
TCGATGTCAAGTTGAGTACTTAAACTCAGATAAGGAGGTTTCACATAAGGAATCTAACTAGCTGAGCTATGCTTAGTTAGTTATTCTTTTTTTCCTGTCCATAGGGAGAGAGCTAGTTTGCACACAAAATAAGGCAGACAAGCAAAGAAACCAAACACCTGAGGAACAAGGGAGATTCAACTCCCGCTCATGCACGTTACATTATCTTGCTCGACGAGATGAGGATAACTTGAGTAAGGGATCCAAATGCGCCCATAACGACTAGCGAGCTAGGAACACCAGCATACATATTTGTGTATTTGTGGTTAATTATTGTATTTTCAAGTTGTAGATGTCATATTATTTATCCATAGCAAGATGTTTGTGTTGACTTTGTTAATATCTAAGGGTCTGTCTAACCAACAACCGGTTGATTTAGCCCCTTCCATCAATTGAATTTTTTCTATGCACTTACACTATCTTATAGCTATATTTACACTGACTTATTACTATATTTACAATGATTTCTTCAGTGTAATTTATTGGACAGAGTGATGTAATTTGGGAATAGCATAAATATATGCCAATTTTTTCAAAAAAAAAAAATACAAATTATTTCTATGGATTCCAGATACCAAAGACATATATGTCAAGTTGTTCACAAATTCTTCACAAAATTCAAAAAAATATACAAAATCCACACAAAAACTGCTGCAACCGGAAGGGGCGGCGCCGGGGACGCCCGTGCACACGCGTCCCCAGGCAAAACGAAACGGCGCCGGCCTCTCACACAGAAAGAAACAGAGGGAGCAGCGCCTCTGCTCCACTCTTGGTCAACCAGTGCGGGCCCCCACGAGCAGTCCCTCTCTCCTTTGCTCACGTACACGCTGCACTACTCGGCGGTGGACACGCAGCCTGGGCGAGCAGACCGCCTACGCGGCTCCCTCGAGAGAAGCCGTGGGGAATGGCGGGGGCGACCACGAGGCCGAAGTTATCCGGTTGGTTCTCTATCGACGGCTGAGAGAGGACGGGCGAGGAGGATCCAACGCCATCCTATGACAAAAAAACGGTTGAGAGATGTCCCTAAAATCAACTGGTTGACCATTAGCATTTCTCATATGTAAATCTACTAGCCTAATGCTTAGATGACATTCTTTAGGGAGCGAGCGTGCTATATGTGTCAGCATCTTGTTTTGAAAAAAAAATCTCATGCAATGGTGGTGAGTTGGATTTTACAGCAACGTTGCCTAAAATGACTCATGCACGATGGCTGCTTGTTTGGTTCTGCGGGTGTGTGGTGGTGGGTGATCTTTCTATCAAGTGGCTATACTAGCTTGGGCAATAGATAGGGTATTAGGGTTCACCGAGGGCGGCCGTCATCCTTACGTAATTACGTTAGCTGTTCCTAGAACTTACTGTCACCGACGGGCATTGGTAACCTTTTCACTAGCCATGCATGATCAGCGTCTAGACTTATATATTTTGCTGTCTGATTTTTCTGGACCATGAAGTTTACAATAGACAATTAGGGATCAATTCAGGTCTCTAATACTCAATCTTGGAATATAAATCTTTTGAATAACACTTTTGATAATCAGGCAGTACAGGCTATCACCTCGGTGTGCCCAATTCCTAGTGAACAGCAGGACATACTCCGATGGAAGCCCTCCAAAAACGGCATTTGTACCACCAAACCCATCTACAGGCACCTCTCTGCCCCAAACTACACACAACTTCCCACACAGGGATCAAGAAGTATCCTACCCCATGCTAATCAAGTCCTTCAGAGAGCATGGAAAAGCAGGCATCTCCCACCAATAATCAAAGCATTCACCTGGAGGCTAATCCGTCGTGCTCTTGCCACTGTAGAGAGAGCAGCCAGATTCTCCAACCACATTAATCAACATTGCTCCACTTGTGGGGCCCTGGAAGATGATGCCCATCTCTTCTTCCACTGCAACCTTCCTCGAGCGGTATGGTTCTCCTTCACTCCTATGAGAACTGAAAATCTGCCTCAAGAAAGTGATGGCTCCAGTTAATTCTCCAAACTGTTATATCCAACACCACATCTGACGCCCTTTTTTAGAAAATTCTATTCACCCTCTGGTACCTTTGGAAGGCCAGAAATGATAACCGCTTCCAAAGAAAGGAATGGACCCCTATGCAGGTACATACACTACCGGAAACACCTAAGTTGCCGAGTGTCCCCACCTTTGCCGTGGGCACGATTTCGGGCACTCCCAAAGACGACACTCGGCAAAAATAAAACTCACGGCATAACAGTTTATACCGAGTGCCTACACTCGGCAAAAAATAGGCACACGGCAACATCATGTCCAGTAACACCGTCGATCTCCGTTATCCTATATGCCGAGTGCCAAAATACAACACTCGGCAAACACACATCGATACCGAGTATCACCTTTTGACACTCGGCAAACGGTGTTATATGCCGAGTGTCAGAATCTTACACTCGGCAAACATTTTTTTTTTATTTTGCCCCCCCCCAAACTTTTTGTACTGTTGTCTCACAATACCTGTTGCTCTCTGTTCAAGTAATGTACATTTCTGAGTTATTTTACTATATTTCATCAATTTATTTTAGTCAAATGAATTTTCGGTAATTTTTTGGATTTGAACTGCAAGTGCTTCGAATATCCGAAAAAAGTGAATAAAAAATGATTTTCTTTTCACTGAGTTTGTTTTGATACCGTATCCAAGGCCAGACAGAAATCTCGAACATTGTGTTCGCGAAACATGAGCAGAAACGCGTGGCGGAAACGTCTGAAAATTCTATAAAAAAACGAAGTCTGAAAATCATGAAATTCGTCGAGTTGTCATGATATCATACGTGGAGGCTATAGTAAAAAATTGAGAGTGTTTCGGCAAAGTTGACACGTACGTTGCTTACAAATCGGATCATCTCCGGAGAAGTTTCTGAGATGTGAGAAAGATCCGGTAAGATGAGGAGACAATTTGAATGTCGATTTGGAGTTTCACTTCAAAATTTTTTTGTATATATAATAGAGAACAAAGATCGCTTCTTGTGAATTTTTGGCAATTTTTCGGAGCCATTTCGTAATTTTAATTCTTTCGTCGCAATTATTGAATTTTATATGCGTGATATACAAACACAGGAAATAATAGTCCAATTTTTGTACAAGCTTGAAATATACATTTGTGAGTGCACCTAACAAAGTGTAATGCAAGTTCATTTCATGAAATTAATGAAACATGAAATAGAGGAAAGTAATTAAGTAGAGGAAAGAAAAGGGTAGCATGAAATATAGAAATAAGTTTGCCGAGTGCTGCATAGGTGGCACTCGGCAAACTGATGGAATTTTTTAAGGGAGAACAGGGATTTTTAAGTAGTTTACCGAGTGCGCCATCGGCCGACACTCGGCAAACTGATGGAATTTTTTTTTAAAAAAACGTTGCCGAGTGTCGTATCGGGCCGACACTCGGCAAACAGGCCGCAAAATAAATAGGCCGCGGGCTGGCTCTGGCCATTTCTCCATTCCTCCCCACTCCACTCCCTCCCCACTCGCGCCGCCGTCGACCTCCCTCCCCTCGCGCCGCCGTCGAGCTCCCCCCCACGCGCCCTTCTCCCTCCCCACTCCATCGTGCTCCCCACGCCCGCCGCCGTCGAGCTCCCCCCCCCCCACCCCCCACGCGCCCCCCTCCCTCCCCACCCCGCCCGCCCGCCCGGCCGTCGACCTCCCCCCGCCCGGCCAGTAATCCTTCATTAAGTATTAAAATTTCAGTGCTTACACGCGACTCTTCGTACTCCATCCGCATTGTTCATCTTGTTCCTTGACAGAGAGGCCTTGTCTGTTCAGCTACCACACGCAGCAAGCAGCAGCCAGCAGGACGGAGCAGGAGGCAGGAGCAGAGGCCAAGCCACCGAGACGGGCAGACGGCGACTCGAGCACTCGGCGAGACTCCGCCTCCGAGCCACCGAGACGGGCAGACGGGCTGACGGCCAGACGTCCAGGCCCAGCCGCCCAGACACCAGGCATGCTGCCTTTCGCCTCCACCCTTCCTCTTCTTAAACAACACTTGTTTATTTATTTAATCTTATCACTTGATTTGTATCTCAAATAGTCAAATCCTCTTTTCGGTTAGGTTATGTAGAGGAAAAGGACAATTCATAGTTTCTTTAAGCCTGTTGGTTCAAGTACTAATTCCATTAAAGCTGAAAATCTGAAAGTGGAAACTCCTAATATGTGACTAGAGATGTAATCTTTTTTTTTTTTTTGCATTTTGCATTTTGCATAACAGTGCTGTCCTAATATGTGACTATGATTATTAAGATCAATAAACCCGACCATGGAAGCTTGCTTATCATCTACCTCCAATTCCTGGCTCCGCCGCTGATTGAAATACTAGCTTTCCAATTCCAAGTACAGTACCTTGCATATACCGAAAGAAGCAGTGCTGTCCTAATATGTGACTATGATTATTAAGATCAATAAACCCGACCATGGAAGCTTGCTTAAAGTTTAATCTACAGTTGATTTGTAAATATCGTTTTGAAACCCAGAAGGGAGGAATGGACTAGATATTCCTCTTTTGAGCATGTCTTTCATTGTGTATGCGTGATCATGGGTGCGAGTCTTATGGTTGGCCAACTTTTGAAGGATGATTATTGGTAAATAAAGACAAAATTAAATACTCCCTCGCTCCCAATCGAAATACAAAGTATCAAATGTTCAAAAAAATAAGGTATTTTGATCGTTCAACATTAACTATGCCTGTTTGCTTTTTTAAACCACATCCATGTATGACTTTTAGGTCCATCTTGAACAAAATGACTTCTATAATTGATAGCTGAAATCAATAACAAGTATGAATGTGTTTTAATTAAAAACTATGTGTTATTAGGAAATTAAACAACTTGACAACCAAACTAACTAGTGAGGAGTGAGTGAGTGAGGATGTCAGTATATTAATTATATTCTAGCTACTACTTTGACCAATTGCTCTACTCACGCATTTCCTTGTTGTGCAGGCTGCAGCAGGTCCTCCCTTCTTCCGACCAGCAGCAACAACAAAAGGTTCAGATTTGAGCCGCCAGTCGCTGCAAGCCTCAACACCACCACCTGGCCCACTGCACTGGTATACACTGAGGCCGTTGAAATTCTTCTGCAGTAATATTTTATTTATTTATTTATTTCCGTAGCATATTATATATAAACTACATTACTAAGTAGAAGTACGTGTAAGGGAGCATATATAGAGAGAGGTCTACATATGGTAGTGCAATCATCCCCTGGTGTTTCTTTTTTAGGTCTGAACAGTACATGTGACCTAGTCAGGTAGTATGTTTCTGTTGAAACCAAGAAAGTGCACCTCCATGAGACGTGAACTGCCCATCAATAATGAGCCATGTACAAACGTTGCTGGCTGTGCAGGATATATATATATATATATAGATATAGCCTAAGCTAAGTGCATTATAAAGTAAGAGATTGAAGATTTAATTTGCTGGTGCTGCGATCATGTTTGAAAACGGAAACGTATAGTAGAGAGTACGTATGTTTTTCTACCGTTTCAAGCTAGTCAATAATGCGCCGTAACAATGACGATCTATCGCTGCTAAAGTAGCCAATCGCATCATGAGGATTTATTAGTCTTGTATACGATTTCAGTAACCTAATGATGATGAACAAGGATGCAGTCTACTTTGTATGACACTAACTAGCTGATAGAAGGTAACTCTAGAATAGTGCTAGATCAAACAATTTTTAGTTTGACTAATAGAAGGTATATATATTACAAGATTGCCATGTCCGGCTGCTGACTGGGCTCAATTGGAAGCTGACAAGTGATGTGGTGGTCCATGATTGGATGAACATGACTAGATAGGAGTTTTGGCTTACAGTGACTTAGGTCAAAGGCAAAGTCTAGCTTGCTATCGGTGGTTAAATTCATACATGTTGATACTATTTCTTATAAATTCGGTTAAATATAAGATATTTTAAATTTGAACAAACCTATTCTTTTAGGGAGAACTGAAGCTTCTGGCTGTTTGTTGGTGTTCCGTGGACCTTGTAGCGGTTGAGGCTTCTCCTGTTTGCGGGACAGCGAGGTGAGGCATAAAACACCCCTCTTTTCTGTATCATGCATGTTTGTAGAGCACGTAACCTGGTTAGGCGTCTCCCGTTCGAAAGAGATACGGTTAGAAATATCCAGCTCTTTGCATGTCGATAACCGTATCTGTTTTGAATTGTCCACGTTTTTTGGACAGCCCTAGGATGCGTAGATGGGGTTAGTCTCCGTGGTCTACTCCGTTCCGAGGCAGAGTTTCGGCAGCATCTCCCTGTTGTTCTCCGGATACACAATCTCCCTACCGGGACGTGTATTTGGAGAACAACGGGGAGGTGCTGCCGAAATTCTATCTCGGATCGGAGTAGACCATGGAGACTAACCCCAGCTACGCATCCTCGGATGGGATTAGGACCTATCCTGACCTATTAGATGGTAGGAACATCGTGTACATGCAATTGATTCTTAATGTCTCGCTAGTATATATATGTCAGAGGATGGATGACCGTGAGTGGATGTACACAGGCCGCCTAAGTCAGCGTGCTTTGACTGATGAATGGATTGAGAAGACGGAGGCTTTCATAGATAGAGCATTTGCCCTAGTTCCAGGAGCGTCAGCCATTTGGTGTCCGTGCAGTAGATGTGCAAACAGGCGTCGGCAACCAAAGGATGTCATGTCTACTCATCTTTACAAGAATGGATTCACGGCAGATTATACTCGGTGGATCTACCACGGTGAAGCCGATCGGATGAGAGAGGAGGTCGTGAGAGCACGCGTCGAAGATTTCGATGCTGATGCCGGGGTAGGTGACTGGCTAAATGACTTTCACGAAGCACACGTAGGTGAAGAAGGTGGGGAGGAGGAGCCAGAGGCAACCGCAAAGGCGTATTATGACATATTGTCTTCGGCACAGAAACCCCTTCACGGCCACACAAAGGTTTCTCAACTGGATGCCATTGGACGGGTAATGGCCTTAAAGGCTCAGTTTAGCATGAGTCGAGATTGTTACGATGCTACGTTGGAAGTTATTGGCAGCTTGCTTCCAGAAGCTCACATTATGCCAAAGAGCATGTACGAGTCGCAGAAACTCCTTCGTTCACTCAAGATGCCATATGAGCAGATACATGCTTGTCCGAAGGGGTGCGTCCTATTTAGGAAAGGACACGAGAAAGCAAAGTACTGTCCAAAGTGTCAATCCTCTAGGTACCTAGAGGTAGAGTCTGGTGATGGTCAGAAGAGGCAACTTGAGATCCCCGTGAAGATCCTACGGTACCTTCCATTCTTACCGAGGATCCAATGGCTATACATGACCGAGGAAACCGCGAAATAGATGACGTGGCGCTAGCAACAGATGGGTTCAATCCTTATGGACTGATGGCTGCCCCATACACTTGCTGGCCAATCTTCGTTATACCCCTCAATCTCCCCCCCCCCCGGTGTCGTGTTTCGATGGCAGAATATATTCTTGTCATTGATAATTCCTGAGCACCCGGGGAGTAAGATGGGTGTGTTCATGGAGCCTCTGATTGATGAGCTGGTCCGTGCTTGGGAGGAAGGGGTGTTGACATATGACCGAGCTATGAAGAGGAACTTCAGAATGCATGTCTGGTACCACTACTCCCTGCACGACTTCTTGGCGTATGGGATATTCTGCGCCTGGTGTGTTCACGGGAGGTTCCCATGCCCATTATGCAAGACAGCTGTGGAGTTCATTTGGTTGAAGAAGGGTGGCAAGTATTCTTCGTTTGACAAGCATCGACAGTTCCTCCCTGTTGAGCATGCATTCAGACGAGACATCAAGAACTTTACGAAAGGTGCGGTAGTGACAGACCCCGCACCGCAGATCATGACGGGTGCCGAGGTTCGTGCTCAAATAGATGCTCTCGTCATCAACCCACAAGGCGATGGTTTTGTGGGATATGGTCGTCAACATATGTGGACTTATAAGTCGGGCTTGGAGAGACTCCCCTATTATGATGACCTCCTTCTTCCACATAACATTGATGTGATGCACACTGAAAAGAATGTGGCCGAGGCACTTTGGGGGAACACTCATGGACACTGAAAAGTCAAAGGACAACGTTAAGGCTAGAGTGGACCTAGCAATGTTATGCGATAGACCAAAGCAAGAAATGAAGCCTCCTAGAGGCGGCAAGACATGGAGCAAGCCTAAGGCTGATTTCGTCTTGACCAGGCCCCAAAGGAGGCAAGTTCTTGAATGGATGCAAACGTTGATGTTCCCTGATGGGTATGCAGCGAATCTGAGGAGGGGAGTGAACGTATCTACTCTGCGAGTCAAAGGGATGAAGAGCCATGACTTCCACATATGGATTGAGCGGCTTCTTCCGGCGATGGTTCGTGGCTATGTCCCTGAGCATGTCTGGCTAGTGTTGGCAGAGTTGAGCTATTTCTTCCGCCAGCTTTGTGCCAAGGAGTTGTCTCGAAAAGTGGTTGAGGACTTGGAAAGAATGGCGCCGGTGCTTCTCTGTACGTTGGAGAAGATATTTCCACCCGGCTTCTTTGTTCCGATACAGCATTTGATCTTGCACCTCCCGTATGAGGCACGAATGGGGGGGGCCGTGCAGGGCCGTTGGTGCTATCCAATCGAGAGATGTCTAAAGGTTGTTCAAAGTAAATGTAAGAATAAAGGCAAAATTGAGGCTTCCGTTACAGAGGCATACATTCTGGAGGAGGTGTCAAACTTCACAACAAGTTACTATAGTGACAACCTTCCCAGCGTGCATAATCCACCCCCTCGCTACAATGCGGGCGAAAATGAATCGAACCTCAGCCTTTTCCAAGGGTAGCTTGGAAATGCAAGTGATTGGAAACCCAAGACATTGAGACATGAAGAGTGGCGCACTATCATGCACTATGTGTTGACCAACCTTCCCGAAGTGGAGCCGTACATGCAGTAAGTTCACAACGAACTTGTTAAATATGCTGTCACTATTCGGTATCCAACTCTCTTGTTTCTCTTTGTTATAGGGAATTTCTTGATCACTACTGGCATCTATCAAGGGAACCTACCCCGCAGGAATGTGATACCCTTCTTAAACAGGGTGCGGGAAATGGAATGCCCGATTTCATTTCTTGGTTCGCACAGAAGGTATTGTCCAACTTTGCTCGTACTTAGTTTGACATTACAAGTTGCTCGTACTTAGTTTAACGATATATCCTGCTTGAGCTTGCAGGGCCAAACCGATGAGTCTATGGATCCTGAGTTAGTACAGGTGTCCAGTGGCTTTCTGTATAGGGTCAGGTCATTTGCCGCTTATGACGTGAATGGATATCGCTTTCACATGACAACACATGAGGAAAGTCGGCCCAATCGAAGAACCACAAATACCGGAGTTCTTACGCCCAGCACTGATGGGGTCGATTATTATGGGAGAATCGAAGAAATCTACGAAGTCAAATTTCGTGGTTCCAAACCCCTTAAGCCTGTCATATTCAAATGTCATTGGTTTGATCTAGCAGTAACGAGATGGACCCCTAATCTTGGGCTGGTCGAAATTCATCAGGATTTCGTCTATCTAGGGGAAGATGTCTATGTTGTTGCTCAACAGGCGACACAAGTTTATTATCTGCCATACGCGTGCCCAAACGACGACCGTCTTAAGGGTTGGTATATTGTGCAGAAGACATCGCCACATGGTAGACTACCTCTCCCAAATGATCAAGATTACAACTTAGACGGGGAGTTCTATCAAGAGGAGGGGCTAGAAGGGAGTTTTGAGATAGACTTAACCGGTGCGATCGAAATGGAAATAGATAATGAAAGGGTTGATGAAGAGGACGACGGAGATGAGGTGGAAAATGTGCAAGACTTAGAATTACTTGAGCGAGTGCGTATAGGCAATGCCGATGATGACAACATTGGTCCTTCGGATAGTGTTGATTATTTCGACATGTGTGATAGTGATGATGAGAGTTATGATCCGGCTGATCCCGATCATGATGCCTATTTCTAATACAAGTAATACTATCATTTTCTAATTATGTTTCATTTATTTTGCATTTCTTTTTCAGGTTGTCCTGTTTATATGTGCTTATTGGTTTACTCTTTTTAATTGCAGGTGATTGACAAAAGATGGTGGGTGGTATGAGGTCCGTCGGGTCATTTTATCGGAGCTCGGTGTCCGCTCTAGCTGAGGAGGCTCCTGCAGCTGAGGAGCCGCCGTGGAGGCGCAGGGGTCGGCCGAGAGGCCAGGGTCGGCAGGCGTGTGCAGCGACTCGACCGCCGTCGCCTGTACCTCCCTCGCCTCAGGAGGAGGCGGAGGAGGAGCAGCACGAGCACGAGGAGCATGAGGAGCAGGCCGAGCAGGAGGAGGGCGAGCATGAGGAGGAGGAGGGCGAGCACGAGGAGGAGGAGGGCGAGCACGAGGAGCCCTCGGCGGGGGGTTCCTCTTCCTCTGCTTCGAAGATCTGGTTGCGAGGCCCTTCATGCCTCCCGGAACAGGCTATACCTTTCATGAAACGGCCGGTGATTCGCCCCAATGGGCCAAGGTAAGTATCTTAAGATGTTATCGCTACTTCATTTGATATGTTTAACATGGCAAAATATAAACTAATATTTTTTCGTTAATCACTTGGACAGGGGATGGAAGGTTGTGGCTGCAGGTGATCACAAACGCCTTCCCGGTGGAATCCTGGGCCTTCTGTGTAGGGAACACTTCCCCGGCCTAGTGGCCTGGGCAGGAGGGGTGGAGCCGGCCTACATGTTCGAGCACTACGCCTCTGCCCCCGATGCACGAGATCGGGAAGGCAGGAAATTCGACAACAAGGCGCAGCGGGTTGTGAAAGAGCTGTGGGTAAGCCTTCCCCGCACTATCTTGCTCAATACATCGCATTCCTATCACATCCTTGAAATAATGACTACATACATAATGTTTATATGCAGGATTACTACAGATGTGATGAGGGATACGAGGAGAGGGCCGAGAGGCATGCTCACAAAGCCTGCTACAAGCTCGTGAAGGACATGCACTACGAGGCGCGTATCCTGGCTGTACAGCAATACAAAGCTGTCTTCGAGGAAGTGAAGATCGACAAAGACCTCGCAAGAACCTTGATGCTGACCAAAGAGCAATACATGCTGGTAAATACTGTTTCTTCCTGAGATTAAGTACACTTACTGTGTTCTTATATGACAAATGCATGTTGACGTGTAGGTGCCTCCAATTTGGGTGGCCGGTAAAGGCGAGTGCTGGAGGAAAATGGTGGACAAGTGGTGCTCCCCGGAGTGGTCGGAGACACACGCCGCTTGTCGGGAGCGGCGTTTGATGATGACAGGTGCACCACACCATCAGGGGAACCTTACCCTTGCTGAGTACGCGGAGAGATGGGTACGTGACTTCATTTATGTATTCCAACGCTTGCTTCTGCATAGTTTCTAATGATCTTACTGTTTGTTTCACAGTCGGCGTCACATGGTGGCGCACCTTGCTCCCAGGTGAAGGCATGGGCTATGGCCCACAAGGGCAAGGCGACGTCCGCCGTCGACTTCAACCCGGAGGACCCCCCCTCGGCGTACAGCAATCCCTCCATCCACAGCCGTCTCACCGAGTACACAACGGCGGCCAAGGCGGTCCATGGGCCGGAGTACGATCCGAGCACCCAGGATTTCGAAGGTGACCTTGTCATGAGGGTGGGAGGAGGCAAGAAGCATGGCAGGTACTGGCTTGGCGACAGCGTCGTCGACACGGCCACTACCCCCACTCTCTCCCAGATCCGAGCAAGCGACACGGGCCAGAGGCCGCCCATACGCCCACGGCCGACCAGTACACAGCACGCCATGCAGACTTTGCAGGTTATTACTCTTTTATTCGTCGTTCATTGTTTGTTACATACCTTTGATTTCCATTGTAACATTGGGGTGAAATTTTGTAGGCCGAGCTTGAAGAAGAGAGGAGGCAGAGAATAGCGTTGGAGGCGAAGATTGACGCTGATCGACAGAGGCAGGAGCACATGTTTCAGTGGATGCACCATCTCGGCGCGAAGATGGGTGAACCTCTGCCACAAGCGCTATTCCTTCCTCCTCGTCCTCCTGAAGACACTCCTGTGAGTACATCTATCCCCAGTGCCGATTAGTCTTTAGCAATGGGTGTTAAGTTTTTGAACATGGAGAATGGCGGTGGTAGCCGACCTGCACTATAAGGACTTGTTTGGATCAATTTTACATTACTAGAATCTGAACTATGAATGAGATTATAATAATCTAGATTATGAATTATGATAATCTAGCTAGGTTGTTTGTATCCTTAGGGTTTATTATAGGTTCTGGATTACAAAATTTGTAAGAAACAACAATGTGAAAAAAAAAAGAATAAAGCTAGATTATAATAACCCACTGATCCACCCCTCCTTCCTCTGTTCCCTCTGAATCAAGCCTAGTACTTACCCTCTCTCTCTCACACACACAGTCACTTTCTCGCCCGGCCGTCCCACTGAAACCAAACCAGCAGCAGCTGGACCTGGAATAGGAACGCATGCGCTGCAGGCAACTTCTCTCCTCTCTTCTGTTCATCATCTCCACATGGCCTACCATTACCAATTTACCATGATACCATCTCCTCGAGTCCTCGTGCTCCTTCCGTCCTTCAATTCCTTTCCTTTCCATAAATCCATCGGGGCAAGAGAAGGCTTACTGCAGTATTTACCAGCACATACAGTGCTGCCACTTTCTCGGGCTTCGTACATCTGCCTCTCGCTGGCCTCTCATGCCACATCGTCTCGTCTGCACACCAATGCACTGCACTGCCACTCACGCTGCTGCCTGTATGTATTCCATGCATGCATAGGAGTACTACAACGCCTTTGGGCTTTGGCAGATTTGGTTGCGGTGCGTGCCGCATCATGGGTGCCGGCAGATCGCCAGCCCATATCATGCGCCTTTTATTCTCCGATCACCAATGGCCATGCATAGATAGATAGATAGAGTATATATCTGGTATCTTCTTTTCTCACCGAGAGCCAAAAACTAGCATACATTTTGACCCATGATGACACTAACACCGGTGGTAGATTCAAAGTAGTGCATGCTTCATGCTTGGGATGGGCATCGAATCAAAGCAGGGTAATTCACATTGATATCGTCTAAAACAAACACAAACAGGACCGGTGCTGATTATAGTGACCAAAAGCAGAATCCATCTAGAAAGACGGCGAATATATACTATATAATATTACTACTAGTACATTGTCAGCTTAATTATTCCCTTGACCTTGCTGCATGCATTTTACTTACTAGCTAGGAGTACCACAGCATTTAGGACACTGGCCTGTCTCAACCCACGACTAGTGAACACTGAACAGAGAGCTAGGGCGCCTGCCTTGTTTATGCACCGTGGCCGTGGCTCCTCCCCGTCAGGCGTCAGTACTCCTCCTATACATCTACATGATTCCACAAGACCACCATAATACAAATTCAGAAAAGTGGAAACCTACCATTATCCCCACCTATGCACGCGATGGCACGAGCCCTGCACTTCCGAATGCCGACGTAAGACCATTCACAACTACAGCTCCATTAAACACTTCCGATGGCATAAGTGTGCATACAGTACATGTTTTTGAGCGGTCTAATTCAAGGCCCTGATGGCTCCCCGCGTCGCCTCCGTCCTGCTCTTCGCCATGGCGGCCATCCTCGTGGCCTCCGCATCGGCGCAGGAGTTCGTGGCGCCTGCGTCTGCGCCGGCGCCGGGACCAGTCGCTGGAGCGGCCTCCGCTGTCGCTGTGGTGTCGTCCGCACTGCTGTCCCTGCTTGTGGCGACCCTGATGCAGTAGAAGCAAATATCATCTACCGCTTATGTATGCTACACATGGTCATGGGCATGGAGTAGTAGGTTTTGTTTCTAGATTTGATTTGAGCGGGAATTTGATCGTGTTGCTGTTCCTCATTCTTTTTGTATCATATATATCTGCGACATTTATATATATATATGAATAAAAGTTGGATGATCTATTGCATACTTTTTATGGACTTTTTTTCCTAGGTTTGTTACGAATCATAAGTAATCTTATCTATTCTTTGTGCAGGGTCAATCGGCGGCATCAAACGATGTACCTCATGACCCACCGCAGCAGTCGCCGTGGTCTAATTGGTGATTTGCTTCTTTTCATGTGTTGAACTTATTCCTTGTGTTGCACTTATGCTTGTAATGCACTTGTGGTGGATACTTTAAACTCGAACCTTATGTTGGTATTGTGGTATGACATTTGTGTACCATTGTGGATTATTGTGACATATGTGACGTGGTGTGTGGAGATGATATATATATGTGATATATGTGCTGTGAAACATATCTGTGCTGTGAAACATATCTGTGCTGTGATATATATATGTGCTGTGAAATGTAATGCAAAAACAAAAAAAAATCAGATTTCTGAGGCTTTGCCGAGTGTTATGACCAAGACACTCGGCAAAGCAAACACAATTTGCCGAGTGTTATCACCAAGAAACTCGACGAAAAGCTATTTTAAAAAAAACCAAATACTGTTTGAAAAATGTTTGCCGAGTGTCTTAAACTGCCACACTCGGCATATGTTTATCATTTGCCGAGTGCAGCACTCGGCGAATAGGATTTTTAAAAAAACTAAATACTGTTTGAAAAATGTTTGCCGAGTGTCTGAAAGTTACACACTCGGCATATGTTTATCATTTGCCGAGCGCAGCACTCGGCGAAAAGGAATTCTAAAAAAAAAATTTAAAAAAAATAGTTGCCGAGTGCCTTGCCGTTTGACACTCGGCGAACTCACAGGTAACGGCGGGTCCGGCGTTACGACCGTTTACTTTCGCCGAGAGCCAAACTGCACACGGCAAAATGTTTGCCGAGTGCTCGATAAATGGCACTCGGCAAAGTTGGCTTTGCCGGTACTGTTTATGGCGAGTGCTATTCGCCGAGTGTGGCACTCGGCGAACAATTTGCCGAGTGTTTTATGTAGTTTGCCGAGTGTTTCGGGCACTCGGCAAACTCAAGGAGTCCGGTAGTGATAATGCGGTGGCTGCACATGTAAACACCCACCACCAGGCAATGTTTCCGGAAACAGGTACTGAAGCTGTCCACACTCCAGGAGTGGTACCGGCTGCCCTCAGCCCTCGCTCTGATGACCAAACAGGCACTCAACCACAACCGCTGCCAAGCCTGCCTGCTCTGCAAACAGGTATCACACTTCACACTTACATTTCCGCAGGCATCACTGGAGAACAGGTATGAAATCATCACTTCCGGCACTACTACAAGGCTCCAGATGCTATGTGGATGCTTCCACTCAACCGGATCAACCGAATGGACTGTCCAGGCCTGCTGGACTGGCCATTTTCATTCTTAATTCCCAGGAACAACCGACTCAGGCGATTTACATCAAGGCTAAACTTGATGTCTGCTCTTCGGTGATGATGGCTGAGGCGGCCAGCCTAGCCCTTGCTTCGGTTATCGTTCACAGACTCAATCTTACCGCCATCACCTTCCTGTCCGACTGCGAGAAGCTGGTTCTCTTCCTCAACAAGGATGATCTATCCAATCCTCCTGACTGGAGGATCAAGTACTTTACTCAGACCTACGCCAACCATTCAACAACTACTTCATCCAGGCTCTTCAAGGTGAGCCGCCGATTAAACTCCACGGCTCATGCCCTGGCGCACCAAGCTGAAGCACACCACAATTCTCAGATCACCAACTTAGAATTCTCCTGCTCCAATGACAATCATGTTACTCACTGCCCTTTACTTCTAGCTCTTCATACTGTAAGCTTGAATGATGTAAAAATTCTTGCAGCTCGTTGCTGCTAATATAAAGTTGTTTGTTGTAAAAAAAAAACGACACAACTATCATTTGGTTTATTAATATATGATGATTAGCTCATGCCATACACATCCATCTGGATGGTGTGAACAGGAAATGGCTCGCGAACCGTCTTCTACTCTTCTCGGTAATAAATACTACACCTTTCTCAAATTAATTGGACGATTGAGTGGAGAGCAAGCATCATCACTTCAAGATGAAAATTAGGTGCCATTTGCATCCATCCCTTCTACTGTTAATAAGGGCAGTCCAGTAGCAGAGATTTCTAATTATTTGCCATCAATATCGTGACCAACTCTCCGATTGCCAGTTTTATTGTGTCAAATACAAATTTGCCTCGGAAAATAGTAATTCAACTATAATTTTACCACTTTTGTAGATGTGGCACGCTAGATCAGCGCGCCAGCGTGGATCCAGCGTGTTGCTCCGTGCCAGCCCTGCATATCTTCGTCCGCGGATATGACTTGCGTGCTGAGGAATGGAAGGTTTCTTCTTCCGCGGCCGCGGTCGCACGTCGCTATTGCTCCGTGCCAGCCCTGCCTATGGCCGCAAGAGCCCTACATATTGCCCTGCTTATCTAGTTTTTAACTATGATGTTTGTTTATATGGAAGGGCTAGCGTCAGGATGTCTGGCCACAGGATGTGTCCGGACGCAGCTCCTGCATCGCATCCCGTGCCTATCCGGCTGCCCGTATCGCATCCCGCGTCCCATGCCCGCCCACATCGTGCGCCTGCGTCCGGAACCGCGCCCCGCGCCCATCTCGCACCCTTAAGGGAAAACCAGGTAGGTCCCAAGTCAGCTGCCTCCTCCTGCGGATGCGCACCGCGGAGGCGTCTGCCAACCTCAGGCGCACGTGAACCACGGTAGCGCCCCAGCAGCAGCACCAGGCAGCTACGATAGGCCGTTGTCCACCAACCACTAGCGTCTATTGCAACATGTGCAATAGCCGATCTACTTTTAAAACATACAGACAAAACATTTGCAATATACGTTTGAAACACTTGAAACACATGCTCTTAAAAACATGTGTGTATAACCATAGCAATATATGCAACATCCATATTTACTTTTGCAATATCCATATAAAACAATTGCAACATAAATCTGAAAACATCTGAAACACTTAAAAACATAAACAAACATGCGTGTTAGTCATAGCATCATATGCAACATCAAGAGAAAACACTTGAAATACACGTCTGAAACACTTGAAAACATACACTTGCAACATGCGTATATTATCATTGCAACCACTACTGGATCCGCCGCCTTTGCCGTCGGCAAAGGCTTTACCGAGTGCGGCTCTCGGCAAAGCCCACTCGGCAAAGAAGTGGTCGGCAAAGGAATCTTTGCTGAGTGCCACGTGGCAGGCACTCGGCAAAGGATTTGCCGAGTGCCACACCAGCTCTCGGCAAAGGTAATGGGCGCCGTCAACTTGACGCCACCCTTTGCCGAGTGCTGACGTGTCAGGCACTCGGCAAAGGAATTTTTTTTTGAAAAATTCTTCGCCGAGTGCTGACGTGTCAGTCACTCGACATTTTTTTTTGAAAAATTTTTGCTGAGTGCCACGCCAGCACTCGGCAAAGCTGGGCTCTGCTGGGAAAAATGCCCAGCTTTGCCGAGTGCTGCCACTCGGCAAAACTGGGATTTTTTTTTTTTTGCTTTTTTTCTGTTTTCTTGCATTCCAGACATGCAATTTCACATATATTCATGACAATAAACTAGAATATCACATAAAAATCACATTTCATCATCAAATGACGTCTCAACACGATATAAGTTCATAACATGTCCAAAACCTGCAAGAAAACAACGGCGCGAAGGCCGATAACCACAGCGGCACGAAGGCCGACAAGTCTACAAGCGGACAGTAGAGGTACCTAGCTCGACCCGGCGTCCCCAGGGGCCCCAGAGCCCCCACCTTGCTCCCACGGAGACCACCCTGACTGCGGCGCCGCCTGGAACGTCGAGTAGGGCCCGGAGTGCCCCTGCTGCGTCGGTGGAGGAGGAGCGGTACCTGGCCATGTGAAGCCCTGAGTCGGGAAGGTCGGGTGAGCTGGCCACCCGTGCGGTGGAGAAGGGCCCAGTGGAGGGCTGGCACCTGGAGGAGTCGGATTCGAACCCGCCGACTGTTCCTGCACAAAGGACAAGTGATCTCATTAGTACCTGCAGGATGGCCGCACAAGCTAAAGCAACAGGCAATATACTCACCGGAGTCGCTATAGGAGTAGGCACAGGAAAAGGTGGTGGAGCAAAGATCGAGGCAGGGAGCTCGTGCTACTGCATTCTCGGGATCTGAAGGCCCCGGAAGTAGGCGGCAAAGTCCTGCATCTGACGCTGGTAGTGCTGCGTGACAGCCGCCAGCTGCCGCTGATGGGCCACCGCCATGTTCTCCTGGTTCGTCTGCAACTGTGTGATCTGGGCTTGCAATATTACACCCGCAAAGTTGATGGTATGTGAAAGCAAGGTACATGTGTGAAACAAGTGAACGACGAATGAAACTGCACTTACCTGAAATGCCGAGAACATTTGCGCGTTGCTCGGCTGCCGAGGCGCTATGGGGATGTCGGAGGAGCTCCTGGTCCCGTCTCATCGAAACAGATACGGTCGCAGATATGCAAAGACCTGCATACCTCCGACCGTATCTCTTTCGGATGGGAGACGCCTAACTGGTTGACGAGATCTACGACCAAGGTACGGGTACAGGGGCTATACCTAGGGTGGCGGTGCTGTGGTGAGGCGACGCTATGCAGGCAGACCGGCACGGCGCGGGGCTACTCCAGATCCGCTCTTCTCTGCAAAACAAGAAAATATTCTAGATTCAGAAGGTGGATTTGGCTCATTAGAGATGCAGGTAGATAATTTCTGAGTTTATATTTATAATTTCTGACTTATAAAAAATCTGCAACCCAAAAGACAGCAATAGGAAAACAAGGATATGAATCATTATAAGGAAAAGGGAGAAAAGCATTAACCAAATATCAAGAATATAGCAAGGGCCGCGACGGGGTTTGAGGGGTTGGCGAACTGCAACTTAGGTAGCTATTTTGCTATCCTTAGCGCAAAGTCGCAAACATAAATGTCTTCCTGTCTAACCAGTCCTCTTCATACTATACAATCTCTACGTTCATGCAGGCCTCAACAGGACAGGAAAGAGCTGCCGCCTGCGGTGGGTGAACTACCTTCATCCTAGCCTCAAGCATGGCCACATGTCACCACAAGAAGAACGCCTTATTATTGAGCTCCATGCTCGGTGGGGGAACAGGTTTGATCTGAAGTTTTTCTAGATAGTAACTTCTCTCAGTTACTAAATTTAGGTGAATACAGAGAGATTGCTGAAGGAAATGAGAAGACATGCAGCAGTATCCCCTGTCATCTACCATCACCTGCTATGTGGGACTACAAATATCCTGAGGTATTCTGGAAGATGGAAGATCAAGGAACCATGATGTGATAGAATATGAAGAAACCATTATGTTGGCTCCACTATTTGGTTACGGTAAATAAGGCCCTCACTATTGAAGCCTGAAGGAATACATCTATATAGGTCAGGTCACTCAGCTATCTGCCTAGCAGATTTGTAGTACTTGTACTTCCTAGCTATGCTTGCATTAGTATGGGTTTCAGTATTTTAAAATCTACTATAACACTGGAGGTATGCTTATGATGTATGTATCTATGTAGCGTGCAAAATAGTTTGTATCAGTTTGTGGAATAGCGTGCAATACAAGGACGCTCTATATGCATGATATATTTATTTCTCTGTTCTTATTGTGCTGAACAAATAACAGTGTAATCTGGTTTGCAGTTATTATTCAATAGAATATGATACAAATTGAATGTTACATTTGAAGTTATATAATAAAGAGAACACCTTTACTTCTAAATAAAGCTTGATAAAACTGTATCCGGATTCAAGAAAAATAGAAAGCAGACTGAGAATAAAAAATATTCGTCCAATAAAATAGAGCCCAAGATAGACAAGAGCTTAGTTTACAA
The DNA here is from genome assembly GCF_019320115.1 of Miscanthus floridulus. Lineage (NCBI taxonomy): Eukaryota > Viridiplantae > Streptophyta > Magnoliopsida > Poales > Poaceae > Miscanthus > Miscanthus floridulus. Next base: position 31,193,423 of record NC_089587.1, on the reverse strand, counting down.
CATGTCAAACAGAAACTGTAAAAGCAGAGAATATTGCGTGGGATTAGATTGATGATTGTCAAGTACATGATACATATGCATATATACAGGGTTACAGACAACCACAGGGTGCGCCAAAGCTATAGGCAGCAGCAACCCTAAGTGCATGGGCCTAAGCCCACCCACGGCTTAAACATAGCTAGGCCCCTAATAGCCTGTCTAACAGAAACAAATCCACAAGTTATTTGTAACAAAGAACAGGAATAACAGATTGTTTATTCTTAAGTTCAGTTCCAACAGAACAGAACTGGCAGGTTCAGTGCAAGAGTAAGTGAGCTATCATTTTTTCTCTCCATAATTATAAAGCTGATAGCATTAGTATCTAATAATAAAGTTAAATCACACTAACCAATAAGACGAGGAAGAAGTTGCAGGTAATTAAGCTAAGATTTTGTTCTAATTAATCAATAAGGTAGTGCATGGACCACAAAGAACCAGCCATGACTGCTCTCTTATACTATCATGGCCATTCCAGGAAATAATCTTAGACTAGCATCAACACATGGAAATCCGGAGCTACAGTGTACCTCGTGGATCTAGCAGAGGATAGGGAGCATACCTCAGCGCCGCTGCGTACTGTCGGATGGACGGGCGCGTCCGCGGCGGCTGCAGGGATGTGGTCAAGTCTTCTTGACCGGATGGACGGCAGGGTGCTCTATGCTCAAGGAGGGAGCTTCCACTGCCACAATCCACGCCTGCAGTAGATGGAGAACGGGACCACGAAATTCCACGGTGGCGAGGAGGAGAAGGGATCTCTGGGCAGCGCGGGGCGGAGCTCGGGGCGCGGCAGCCGGGGATGCGGAGTGGGCGGGGGAGCTCGGGCCACCGGCCGGCTGCTCGCGGGCGCGTCGGAGGAAGGGGCGGCGGCGGGCGTAGCGGTGGCGGCGCGAGGGAGGAGTGAGGAGTGAGGAGTGGGGGTTGGGCCGGCCCGTGTCGACCTTTAGGCTAAAGGCTTTGCCGAGTGCCAGATCGGCTCGCACTCGGCAAAGACGCCATCTTTGCCGAGTGCCAGCCGACCTGCACTCGGCAAAGAGCTACCACGTGGCAGGCTCAGGGCCTGCCAGGCCAGCTCGCCTTTGCCGAGTGTCACGTGGCCGGCACTCGGCAAAGGACCCCTTTGCCGAGTGCCACCCCTAGCACTCGGCAAATTAATATTTTTTTTTGTTTTTTTCTTCCTAGTTTTTTTGTGGGGGTCTTGATACAGTAATTACATCTCAACTTCAAAATTTGGGACAATTTTGAGTTTGTGTGCTATATTTCTTTAATTATTTTTGTTTCATTGAATTTTTCCGACTACTCCAAATTTGAACTGCATGTATATGAAATAATGGAATTTGGTCATTCAAAACATGGTATTCATGATGTTTGGCGTATGTTGAGGCCGTATCCAGGAACTCGGATGAAATTACGACCATGTTGGTGTTGTAACATGATGAGTTACTTGCGGGAAAAGTGTTTTTAAATTATATAAAATTCAAACGAAATCCGCAAATCACAAAACTTGTCAAGGTGTCTTCTCATCACATGTGGAGGCTGTGGTAAAAAATCGAGAAAGTTTCGAGCAAGTTGTGACGTCGGATGCCTAAAACCCAGACATCTCCACATGTGGAGATGTCTGGGTTTTAGGCATCCGATGTCACAACTTGCTCTAAACTTTCTCAATTTTTTACCACAGCCTCCACATGCGATGACAACACACTTCGACAAGTTTCGTCATTTTCGGACTTCGTTTGGATTTTATATAATTTAAAAATACTTTTCCTGCAGGTAACTCGTCATGTTACGACACTAACATGGTCGTAACTTCATGCGAGGTCCTGGACACGGCCTCAACATACGCCGAACATCATGAATACCATTTTTTGAATGAACAAATTCCATTATTTCATGTACCTGCAGTTCAAATTTGGAATTGTCGGAAAAAATCAACGAAACAAAAATAATTGAAGAAATATAGTACAAAAAGTCAAAATTGTCCCAAGTTTTGAAGTTGAGATTTATTTACTGTATCAAGGCCCCAGAAAAAAATTGGGAAGAAAAAAACAAAAAAAAATACTATTTGCCGAGTGCCAGCGGTGGCACTCGGCAAAGAGGCCTTTGCCGAGAGCCGGCGCACGTGGCACTCGGCAAAGGCTGTCGCCCTGGCCGACCCTAATCCTACCACGTGGCAGGCCTTTGCCGAGTGCTTGGCACTCGGCAAAGGAAACGGCAGGGCACTCGGCAAAAGGGACGGCCACGGATGCCGTTTGTCCAGGCCCCCCTTTGCCGAGTGCCCCTCTTTGCCGAGTGCCAGGCACTCGGCAAAGATCCCCTTTGCCGAGTGCTTCTATTTGCCGAGTGTCAGACACTTGGCAAAGAGATCTTTGCCGAGTGCTTGGTCTGGCACTCGGCAAAGAACCTCTTTGCCGAGTGCCCGTGGTTTGCCACTCGGCAAAGCTTGCGGCACTCGGCAAAGGCACTATTTCCCGTAGTGAACATATGCAACATCCCAGATTCACTTTCAACATCTACACGAAACAATTGAAACATAAGTCTGAAACGCCTGAAACAAACACGGTGTCGCCGGCGGCAATGACCTACCTGGTGGAGAACTGCGGTAGCCAGCAAGCTCAGTTAGGGAGATGTCGAGAGCAACAACCCAGTGTACATCCAGGCGCAGGCGCAGGCCTCATCCCCTTCCTGCCGACAAGCGAGTTGCCTCCCTTCCGCGACACGCGAGGTGGATGGGATCGTGGTGTGGGATGGTCGTGCGGCGTGGGATTGTAGCACATGAGCGAGAAATGTCAGTGAACAGAGATGGGGAGAAAGTTGCAGAGGATAGATGAAGCTTGTGAAGCGCATGCGGTACCTAAGGGGGTGACGGACCCTTTATCTTGTATCCCGAACGTTCTTGAGCGGGTCCATGAGTGGACCGATATATTTTGCGTGGTCCACGGTTGTAAGGTCTGTCCGGACGGACGGACGTCCTCACCGGAGCATTTCCGTTGTTTATAACTATACCTTTGAGTGTTACGTGAGATGTTTCATTTGTTTTTCCTAGGTAGGAAAAGCTTTGAAAACTTATAGATTAACTATAGTATACGTTGTACAGATAGGTATCATCATGCACGCACACACAAAAATCCATTTAATTCGGTTATCAGGATCCTAATTCACTTGTCCAATTTTTTAGTTAAATTGGCAGCTTCTTATGTTTCTTTTATCTAAATAGTTTGATTTTTTTATTTTGGATTTGATATTCTGATTGGAGCTAGATATTGGACTTGACGCATGGGAATAAACAAGGTCCACCAGCCATCACATGGGAGGCCACGTCATGCGTACGTCGCTCCATGCGGCTCCATTTTTCCACCACAAAACCGATGGCTCGCAACGCCAACTTGGCACGCGTCGCCAAACTCGATATATCGGGAGTGCATGGTTTTTGAATTCTTTGAAAATCTACAACCTAGTCGACAACGACGGGGAATATAAGTGCACAAAATGTCAATCGGGAGTGCATGGTTTTTGCATTCGCTTGCCTCTTAGCACCTCCTACAAGACAATTTGCTTGACTCTTACGGACCATTTAGATCCAACATTTGGGAGGAATCGATATCTACTTTATGAATTAGATTATTTTTAGAACTCTTCAGTGGTTAGATTTTGTCGATCCCCATGCTTTGTTTCTATTCTACAACTTAAGCGGTTAGGCCAGTCTCAGTAAGAGTTTTATTCTCATTTAAAGATACATAGTTACTTCTTTTTAGTCACCTGATTTTTTTTTTATCTATCAGTCACCTGCTTTCTTCCCTAACCTTCCGGTGCTGGCTGCTGCATACCCCACCGCTGTCCGCCGCACATGGCACGCATCGCGGCCGCACCACCGTCTGTCACCCTTTCGATTCGTGCCCTGCATCTTTCCCTCCCGTTGCACACGTGAGTAGCGCTTCCCATCCGTCGTGAGGTCGGCCGCTGCCGACGCCGCTCACCCTGCAGCCCGGAGCTCACCGGACACCCTTGCGCCGCCTGGAGCTGCGAGCTCATCGGCCGTCCCAGTGCCACCCGGAGCCACGAGATCGACGACCGACCCTAGATCCGGGGCCGGCGCGTTGATGACGACGGCAAGCATCACCTGTAGGAAGAGGTGCTCGCCATGAGGGAGCTGAGCAGGAGCTTTGGAGCAGCAAGGTAAGCAAGGATGAGCACGAGGTTGAAGAAGACGCAAGGTTGAAGGTGCCGAGATAGACCCTTAAAGATATGACATATCAAGAAATTTGCTTAGTTGACATGGTATTTATGAGAAAAAGAGAAATAGAGTTGCATTAGGATGAAACTCGTCCATCGGTTTATCGACAAAATTGAACGCAATGATGTGTTCTCGAGGATCTTCTACGTGAGATAAGAAAAGAATTGTATACAATTGCGAGGCTACATATTTCATATGCTACATTTGAGCATATGTAGCACCATATAACAATTAAATGATGTGGCTAGCTTATGAAACTATACACTAAGATGGGTTGCTTCATTCACTTGTAAAGCTGATGTGGTACTCTTCGTAACTGTGAATTTGAAACTCTGCATTGAGATTGGCCTTATACCAGGCACTTCGACTCGCTCACCTGCATCGTCAGTGCAGCACATAGTATATGCTACATGTGGTCAATGGCATCATACAAGTACGATATGTATGCGGCCATGTTAACTTAATTGATCCATGTCTAAATCGTGATTATTGGAATGAATTTTAATTCCAAGGATTCAAACCGGGTCTAGGATATGGATAGAATCGTGTCAAAGTTCGAACACCAAGCAATAATTGTTCAACCACACCCAATTCAATTTGTCACGCTCAAGAGAGCGAATTTCCCTCTCTGCTCTTGATGAACTACATACCGTTCGAACTTTGACATAAATGACACTGGCAAGCAACACAATGCACACCACGAGTGTTGGATTTCATTGTTCAAGCGCTGGTTAACTACTTTGTGGTTCAGGAAAAAAACTAGTAAAATAGTATATGTTATCACCAATGGCCAGCGGTTGAGAACCGAGCAGAGCTCGGATGGCTAGCTCAGCCGCTGGGCAGCAGCCGGCGCGAGTTCAATTCTCAGGAATTGTATCCGCGTCTCTCACCGGGCCGGGGTTCGTCCCCAAATAAATTGTGTTGCCTCTCGCGTAGAGCCACAAAGGGAATGTGACGTGTCCCGTCGTCTACAGGTCCATAGTTGGACCCGGTGATCTCATGAAGGATACGATCCAGTGATTTGAGTATAGTTGTAGGTTTGCTTGTGTGAGTGTGGTGTGCATGTGTAGGGTTGGTGTGTGTCTGTACATGAACAGATACTACAGTTGTACCCAGATGAGAGGAAAAAAATGGCCAGCGGTCACTCAGCCGTCTATTTGAAAGTCATTATCCGCCACTTGACAAGATTAAACCAACTGCATGACATTCATGAAAGACTGAAAGGATAAGATGCCCAAGAGGGGGAGGTGAATTGGGCTAATTCTAAATTTCTTTGCAATAATTAAATCATATGGTTAGCCCAATTAACCCCTTATGCCTAAATAGTGTTTCTAATTATTCTACCATACAAAAGACTTGCAACCTATGTTCCAGTCCTACTCTAGCATGGCAATTCTATGAATGTAAAGACAAGAATTAAATTGTACAAAGTAAATTCTCAAAGTAAAAAGAGAGGGAGGAATGCGGTGATGTTTTGCTGAGGTATCGGAGAGTCACCACTCCCCACTAGTCCTCGTTGGAGCACCCACGTAAGGGTGTAGCTCCCCCTTGATCCACGCAAGGATCAAGTGCTCTCTACGGGTTGATTCTTCAACACTCCGTCGTGGTGAATCATGCACAACCGCTCATAACTTGGCTTGGGTCATCCACAAGCTCTCCGGATGATCACCAAGCTCCCAATCACCACCAAGCCGTCTAGGTGATGGCGATCACCAAGAGTAACAAGCATGAACTCTCACTTGACCACGACAAGCCTAATGAGAAGGTAGATGCACACTTTGCTACTCTTGATCTTCACTAATGAGGGCTTTCTTTGGGATTCTTAAATCTCAATCACCTCACTAGAACCTTGCTCTTCTTGGCACTCTCTAAGGTGTTTCTCAGCTGTTGGAATGAGCAAAAGTACCCCCACACACGAGTGGAGGTTGTATTTATAACACCGGCTAAAAAACGAACTGTTATGTGCCTCTACGGGGTGACCGAACGCTCCGATCATGTTGACCTGACGCTCCGGTCAGTATACCCCGAACTCCAGTGTTTATAGTGTAACCGGACGCTGGCCAGCGTCCGGTCAGCACTGACTGGACGCGTCCGGTCATGATTTTCCCTCTCTAGAACCTTACTGGAGTCGACCGGACGCTGGCCCTCAGCGTACGGTACCATAACCTCGCAGCGTCTGGTCCAACCAGACGCAATCACCTTGGTCAAATGAACTGATCGGACCCTGAGCCAGCGTCCGATCACACCGGAGCCAGCGTCTGGTTAGTATTTGACCCTCCATTCACTTCCAACTCTCGATCATATGTGAATGAAGTTTGCTCCATAGGATCAAAGGGCTGTTGTGGAACTACCTAGTGCTAGTTTTAACAAGTGTGCACCACACCTAACTCACTAGACTCACCTAGGTCAAGCTACCCGTTCATACCCCCCTTAATAGTATGGCCAAAGGAAAAACAAAGTCCTAAACTACTCTAAGTGTCTCTAACTCCAATCGACACTTAGAACTAGTCCATCCTTAACTTTGTCGTCCATCCTTTAAAAACCGAAATGATTTCCATCGTAGGGGCATGACAACCATGATTGCCCATTCGATCTCCATTGCCATGACCTAACTCAATTGTTTATGCAAAACACACTTTAGTCACAGTAATCACGTATTGTCATTAATCACCGAAACCTAACTAGGGGCCTACATGCTTTCAATCTTCCCATTTTTAGTGATTGATGACAATACTACCTTGAGTATGTGAAAGAGTTGAGGTTTTTAATATGCTTGGTTCATATAAGCTTTTGGCAATAAGAACAAAAGTGTTAGACAAGCTTATATGACCCAAGCCATCATGATGTACTCAAAAGATATGAAGTAAGCATGAGTACAAGTAATAAAGCTCATTTGCATCGGAGTAAAACGCGGAAGCAAAGGCAAATGAGCAAAACACAAGTGATATGACATATAAAGAATTCAAAGTAGAGAGCACACATGTCATATATCATGATCACGTAGATATCACTGTCACATAAATATAGTAAACATGTATGCATAATGTATCTCACATATAAAAACTCCAAATGTAAATAGATAGATAATCTAATATAATAACTAAGCTCCCCCTAGATAAGTAGCCCCCCTAAGCCTAACATACTCGAACCCTCTCCCCCTTTGGCGTCAAACACCAAAACCTACGGGTCAGTCAGCGGGGCTGCAGCGGATGAGCCGGGCGCTGAGGTACGAGGAGCGAGGTGGAACTGGGTGCCATCATCATCTGATCCTGAGCTCTGGGCGGTCTGACCCTCTGAAGCTGGAAGTGATGCTGAAGCAATCTAGGTCGGATCAGGAACTGGTGCTGCTGTAGGCTGAGCTGGTATAACTAAAGCAACTGGCTCTGATGATGCCACTGAAGAGGGGAGCGTCTCTGTCATCGCGGTGATAGGTGCAGCCATAGAGGGACCTGGAACATGCAGGTATGAAGGAGTGGGCTGCCCTATCAACTCACTAAAGGAGGCTCTAAGACTCCTAGAGACTGAAGTGTTTGGCTCAAGCAGCGATGACGTCTGTGCTGGTGTGAAGCCTGTCTGGAGTGGTGTGAACTACGGGGCTACCACTGACGAAGCGAACCACAGGGACACCTGCTCTGTTGAAGAAGCATACTATGTGGGTGGCTGTCCCTGACTCTGAAGCCCACTAGGCTGTAATGCTGGAGTCATCGAAGTGGTAGCAGGCTGACCAAGCTGGGGCATAGGCTATGGCGGTGGGGCCCCAATCACCTGCACAACATGCTGCATGAACCCGAGAAGCTGCTACTGCATGAGTATTTGCTGCTGCTGCTGCTGTAGTGCCTGGGTCTGCTGCTGAATAACAAGCTGCTGGCACTAGAACTCATCCTACCGAGTCTAGAACTGAGCAAGTGTAGCAGCTATCTCTAGAGCCTATCTAGTCTAGTCCTGCCTCATCCGCTCAAGTATAGCCAGAAGAGCGGGGTCAGTCTGTGGGGCAGGTGGCGCTGAACTAGAGCTGTCGGCCTCAGCATCATGTCATTGTGGAGGCATCTATGGAATGGGCTAGTAATCATAATCAGAACTATCACTGGGCTCACTAGTGACCAACCCCTCCTGCTGAGCAAGCTCCTCCTCCTCTGTAGCTATAATACCCCTGATGATATCATCCTACTAGGCTATAGTCTCTAGCACCTCTGGACGATGGCGCGGCTGACTCGATGCCTGTGGTGTACTGTGGCAGATCATCTGTGATAGGTTATAAGTAGGGAACTCTGTCGTGGCACCACTATACTCAGCAATCATCTCAGGCGACTTAACAGAAATAGCTCTGTGGATAAGAAAAGTGACCTAGTGAGCATAGGGTAGCTGCCTGTGACCTCGGAAGCCCTCAGCTATAGTGTCTTCCATCTCTGATAGAAGGAGATCCTAGATGTCGAAGACTGTCTGCTGCATCAGAGAGTTGAGAAGTCATAGCTGGATCTGAGTCAAACCCTCTCTGTATCGCATCCTCGGGAGTAAAGTCCTCCTCATAACAGCCTCAAGCATGCGAGCAGTAGGCGTGAGATCACTAGGGTTCCTCCTCGACCCCTCGCCAAAGGGCTCTGTGAAGTAGTGATGTACCAAGTCTATAGGGGGTACCATGCCACCATGAGGGTGTTTGGGGGTGCAGTCTGTCCATAGCATACCTCATGGAGCTTGACTGGCTGCTCCTAAAGCCTGAGAATCCCCCGGACCCTAGTGCTCGTCAACCGATAGTCTCTACCACCGAATGCAAAGTGAATAAACCTGTGGTGGGAGTCAATCCAGAGAGATGCATAGAACTGACAAACCCAAGATGGAACATATAATCCAGTCCATCCAATCAAATCTGTCAGCCCTGGCAGATATGCAAGGTAGGGGCAAATGTGCTCTCCAGCTGCTGCAATAATAGACTCTATGTTGCATACTCTCTATGGTCTAAAGACTGCTCCACTGTTCAGATAGACATTATAGAAATCCTCCTACATGGGTGTATAGAATCCCTCTGATGCTCTCTCATCCCTCCTGGGTGGAAACCACACCTCAAAGTCAATGAACCTCAGCTGCTGCACCTGCTTGGCCATGGCGGCCCTCAGGTCAAGATGGGTCACTGGAGGCGGACCCTGTGGTCGAGGTGGTGGATGAGAACCCCTCCACTGAGTGACTGGCCTCAGTGAAATTGGGACACGAGTACGACCAGAGCGGCGTAACTATGGCTGTGGTGCCGGCTCTGTCTCCTCGGCCTGCTGAACCTGCTCACCCTCCTAAGTCTGTTGAGTCGGCTGTGGCTCCTGAGTCTGCTGAGCTGGCTGAGGCACCTGAGTCTGTTGAGTGGGCTAAGACTGCTGCTGTGGCTCCCCCTGAGGCTAAATCTCATCAACGGCAACACGCCGTCCTCCAATCATGAGGGTCCCAGCTGGACCATCATGAAGACGCTCAACACGCTGAAGTGTAGCCATTGCCTCTGGTGACAGCGGATCAGCAATCCGGACTCCACTGCGAGCGCCTCCTCTCTCGGCATGCTCTACGGCCTTTGCAACTGTGGTGGCTCTCACTGTATCTGCATCTGGATAATTGCGCTTCCTGATTGCCAGCTTCTTGGTCTCCTTGCCTTTAGGTTCTGTAGGCTGGCGAGGCGAGGCCTTGGATCCTCGTCACTGGGACCACCTCTGACATTCTTCACATGAGCCATCTAACAAGAGCTGCTGCCTCTGACAAAGATCAACTGCCACTGACACTTTCGAGGCTTGGCCTCGTTCCTTACTCGTGAGCTTGGTCCCGAGTTGACTGACAACTGCCACTGACAACTCAACGGAACCGGCTCGCTGTACGATAGAATAGATAGGATATACAAATAAATACAATGTATCTAATAGATGCGAAACCCTAGGAAGCAAGCAATTTAGATACGAAATTGAAACGCGGGGATCGCTACCTGTCGAAACGGCGAAACGGCGAGAGGAGGAACGGATCGGGGGACACCAAATCAGCTAGGGTTCCTAGTCGGCGAGGATTGGCAGTGCAATGAATCGATGACCGAGGGTTCGCTAAGCTGAAACTAGGGCAATTAGGGTTTACTAGCGCTGGTTGTGGGCGGCAATGCGTTTGTGGAGGCACAGCGGCGAGGCAAGGTGTGGCGGCGCTGCGGTGGATTAGGCTGCTCTAGTGCGGGACAGGCGACGCGTGGGCGAGCTGCTATGGTGCGCGAGCAACAAGGAGGTGGCAGCGATGTGTGGGCAACAGGGAGGCAGCGGCGACACATGGGTAACAGGGAGGCGGTAGAGGCGCGTGGGCAAGCGGCGACGTGAGGAGCTACGGCGGCGTGGAGCTCGAGTGCGTAGCACGGCGGTGGAGGCGAGCTCTAGAGGTGGTGTGGGCAGGGCATGGCGATTGGAATGGCGATGGCAGCGCATTGGAATAGGTCAAACCACCAGCGCTTGGTTAAATAATGTGGCCCCCTTAGTTAGAAAAGGAAACGAAGAAGAGTCCTAAAACTGCACGAAATCTACTGATTGGATGCTCCGGTGGCAGCAACCGGGCACTGCGACCCAGCGTCCGGTCGATTCCAAAGAGGTCCAATTCCTCTAGAATCGCGACCGGACGCATCTGGTGGACATCAACTGGACATAGCCAGAGTCCGGTCACCTAGCCTTAACGTCTTCATGATCGACCGGACGCTGAAGCACCTTCTGACCGAACACGGGAAAAACACTGTTTCAGCGTTCGGTCACTCCTGCTCGGCAGCTGTTCACCTCCTGTGAACTAACTAGACGCTGGACATTAGAGTCCGGTGCAGCGTCCGGTCACTCCTTCAGCGAATCTTCAAAGTCCTTCGCGCTACCTGATCCCAATCAAGTCCCAACTCCAATAAGATCCAAATAAACATCAATTGGGACTGATGTGAGTGACCTCTCTCAATCCCTCAAGTTTTTCAAAATATTTTGCCTTAGGCTATAATTCTTTTTAAGAAATTAGGCAATAAGAGAGCAATTTGAAGACAAACGACAAACAACAATCATGCACATGCAATGCAATACTTGAAAGTAAATCTAGTTGCTTGTCAAGTTTGATCCAAGGTTAAGCTTCTTCACATGCTTTTCGGTGGTTATCTTAACCATGTTAGACAAGCCCTATATGCATTATAAAGCATTAAACATGTTGTATATTACAATGCAATACAAGGTACAACACAAGCTCAATTTTTAGTGAAGTTACTAAAATCAAGCACATTGAGCTCATTCCGCAATCTACAAAATATTGCCTCATCTAGCGGTTTAGTGAAGCTATCCACCAATTGATCCTCGGTCCTTACACCTTCTAGTGATATATTATTTTTAGCAACATGATCTATAAGAAAGTGATGGCGGATATCTATGTGCTTGGTGCGAGAGTGTTGAACCAGATTATTTGCAAGTTTTACCACACTTTCATTGTCGCACAAAAGAAGTACTTTATCTAGAACTACACATAGTCTAGCAAAGTTTATTTCATGTAAAGTATTTATGCACAATAAGCACCCGTGGCAATGTATTTCACTTTGGCAGTGGACAAAGCCACACTATTTTATTTCTTGGAGGACCAAGACACAAGTGATCTACCAAGCAAATAGCACCCTCCGGATGTGCTCTTTCTATCAACTTTGCAACCGGCATAATCTAAATTGGAATAGCCAACTAATTCAAATATAGCTCCTTTGGGATACCAAAGGCTAATGCTTGGTGTGTGCTTAAGATACCTAAAGATTCTTTTTACGACAATTAAATGAGTTTCCTTAGGATTAGCTTGAAATCTTGCACACATACACACACTAAACATGATGTTGGGCCTAGATGCGGTCAAATATACAAGCTACCAATCATAGAGCGGTAGAGAGTTTGATCAACCAGGTTATCTCCCTCATCTAGGTCGAGATGTCCATTGGTTGGCATTGGAGTCTTGATTGGCTTACATTCATCCATCTTGAATCTCTTGAGAAGATCATTAGTATATTTCTCTTAAGAGATGAAAATCTCTTCTCTCATTTGCTTGACTTGAAAACCAAGAAAGAATGTAAGCTCTCCAATCATTGACATCTCAAACTCCTTCGACATCAATTCACCAAATTCTTTGCATGAATCTTTATTTGATGATCCAAAGATGATATCATCAACATACACTTGACAAATGAAGATATGCCCATCAACCTTCTTGGTGAATTGTGTGGTGTCAACCTTCCCAATGGTGAAGCCCTTCTCAATAAGGAAGTCCCGAAGGCGCTCATACCAAGCTCTTGGGGCTTGCTTAAGCCCATATAATGCCTTGGACAATCTATAAACATGATTAGGATATCTAGGGTCTTCAAACCTGAGAGGTTGATCAACATAGACTAGTTCATTAATAAAGCCATTTAAAAATGCACTTTTCACATCCATTTGATAAAGTTTTATTTCATGATGCGATGCATATGCAAGGAGGATACGGATGGCTTCTAATCTTGCAACCGGGGCAAAGGTCTCTCCAAAATCTAAACCTTCAACTTGAGAGAACCCCTTTGCAACTAGTCTTGCCTTGTTCCTCACAACAACACCTTGATCATCTTGCTTGTTTCGAAACACCCACTTTGTTCCAATGACTCTTGCACCTTTTGGCCGCTCTTCAACAGTCCAAACTTCATTGTGGGTGAAGTTATTCAACTCTTCATACATGGCATTGATCCAATCCGAATGTTGAAGAGCTTCCTCTAGCTTAGTAGGCTCAAAGCAAGAGACAAAAGAGTGATGAGCAATAAATGAAGTAAGTTTTTGAGATCGAGTCATTACACCCTTTGATGGACTCCCTATAATGAGATCTTGTGGATGATCTTGAAGTAGAGGTGTATTTCTTCTATGGACCATTTGAGGGGGAGGTTGTGGAGCATCAACATCTTGTGCTTGTACCACCATTTGTTTATGGGAGACATGAGTGTCTTTATTTTCTACTCTCCCATCTTTTTCACTATCTTGTGGCACGCTTGATGAAGAAGGTGGATCAATCACTTGTACATCATCTTCATCATCATTAGGCTTGATGTCTCCAATCGGGATGTTCTTCATAGCCTCCCTCAATGGTTCATCACCTACATCATCAAGATTCTCATGTGCTCTTTGGGAGCCGTTAGATTCATCAAATTCCACATCATATGTTTCTTCAACTAAGCCAGTGGCATGATTAAATATTCTATATGCTTTGGACTTTGATGAGTAACCAATAAGAAAACCAATATCACAATGTCTTTGAAACTTCCCTAGGTGTTGCCGCTTCTTGTAGATGTAGCATTTGCAACCAAACACCCTAAAGAAGGAGACGTCCGGCTTCTTCCCATTGAGCAACTCATAAGGTGTCTTGCTAAGGAATTTTTGAAGGAATAAGCGGTTGGATGCATAGCATGTGGTGTTGATTACTTCCGCCCATAGAGCTTCGGGGGTGTTGTACTCATCAAGCATTGTTCTTGCAAGAGTGATCAATGTCCGGTTCTTTCTCTCAACTACACCATTTTGTTGAGGAGTATATGTTGTGGAGACTTCATGTTTGATTCCAACTTCATCATAATAAGCTTCTATGTTTGTGTTGTCAAACTCTTTCCTATTGTCACTTCTTATCTTCTTGAGCTTCACTTCAAATTCATTTTGTGCTCTCTTGGCAAACTTCTTGAAGCAAGATGCAACTTCAGATTTATCATGAAGGAATAATACCCATGTATACCTTGAATAATCATCAATAATCAGAAGATAATAAAGATTTCCTCCCAAACTCTTGTATGTTGTTAGTCCAAATAAATCTATGTGAAGGAGTTCTAGCACTCCTGCGGTTGACATGAAAGCTTTTGTTGGATGGGTATTTGCAACTTGCTTGCCGGCTTGACATGCACCACAAAGCTTGTCCTTCTCAAACTTCACATCCTTCAACCCTCTCACCAAATCATTCTTCATAAGCTTCTTGAGTGAGCTCATTCCAACATGAGTAAGTCTTCTATGCCATAGCCACCCAAGTGTTGTTTTGGTGAATAGGCATGTCTTCAAGTTTGCATCTTCGGAGGTGAAGTCCACTAGATATAGGTTGTTGTATCTAAATCCTTTGAATATCACATGATTATAATCCTTCTTGGATACAACAACCTCCTTCTCGGTAAACAAGCGTTGAAAGCCAAGATCACATAATTGTCTAACGGATAGCAAGTTGAAACTCAATGAAGCAACATATAGCACATTGGAGATGGAATGATCATTTGATATTGCCACTTTGCCCAATCCTTTGACCTTGCCCTTTGAGTTATCTCCAAATGTGATTCTTTCTTACCCATCTATTTCTTCATCAAGTGAGGTGAACATACGAGGATCACCGGTCATATGTTATGTGCAACCACTATCAATAACCCAATGACTTTCACCGGTCTTGTAGTTCACCTACACACAAGAGATCAAGCTTTAGGAACCCAAACTTGTTGAGGGCCCTTCACCTTCTCAACAAGTGACTTGGCAACCCAAATTTTCTTAGTCCTATTCTTGTTGGGAGGACCTAAGAACATCACTTTCATCTTTCCACTAGAATCCTTTCTAAGCATGTAGTAAGCATTGAAGGTAAAGGGTCTAGCATGCTTGGGCAAGGGTTGTGGTGGTGGAGTTTGGTACTCATGAGCAAAGTGACCTTCTTGTCCACACTCAAAGCATCTCTTTGGCTTTGGCTTTGGCTTTAATTGTTGTTGTTGAGCTTGAGCCTTCTTCTCTTTGTTTTCTATGTATCCAATGCCACTTCTATCCATCTTCATGACGGTGTTTATTAGAAGCTCACTTTGAAGATACTTGCCTCTAGTGAACTTACTCAATCCAATCTTGAGATGCTCTTTTTCCAACTTGAGCTTCTTGTTCTCTTCCTTGAGTGCATCACTACTTTTATCTTCCTTGAGTGCAACCTTGTTTCTTTCTTCCTTGAGTTTCTTGTTTTCTTCTTTTAGCTTCTCATTCTCAAGAATCAAGTCACCATCATGATCAATATTTTCTAGTCAATGGTGTTGTGGATTTTGAACTCTTCAAACTCTTTCTTTAGCTTTTTATTGTCATGCTTGAGCTTGACATACTTATCATAGCCATTGCACTCAACCACTTGCTTGCCTTTGCCACTAGATCCTTGCTCAATGCTCTCATTAATTAAATCATCACATGATGTAGCTATATAAATCTTAACAACATTGTTAGTAGCATCATGTGGCTCATTGGGTAAAAATTCTTGAGCAATAACAAGATTGTCATGATTAATCTTGAGAGTAGTATATTCATCTTTTAGCTTGTTATGGCTAGTGATAAGCTCTTTGTGCACCCACTCAAGTTTATCATATTTATCTTTAAGCTCTTTCTTAGAAGATTTGAGCTCCTTGAGTTTGGATGACATAGCATCATTTGCTTCTCTAAGCTCAACACTATCCTTTTCGGCTATCTCACATTTAGCTAAAAGAGAATCATTCTTAATCTCAAGCTTTTCATTTTTAGCTCTAGTCTTTATAATGATCTTAGTGTATTTCTTTAGCAATTTAGCAGGATCATCATAAGTAGGTGACTCATATTCATCATCATCGCTATCACTATCATCATTATGAGCATGATCATCACCACTACTATCATCACCATGTGATACCTTTCGTTCACCTTTGGCCATAAGGCATAGGTGTGTAGAGGATGATGGCAGTGATGGCGATGAAGATGATGAGTCAATAGCAATGGCGGCCACCTTCTCGTTGTCACTATCATCATCGGATGATCCACTAGATGAATCAATGTCCGTGAGCCAATCACCGATGATGTAAGTATTTCCACTCTTCTTCTTCTTATGGAAGTCCTTCTTCTTGCCATCTCTCTTCATGTATGGCTTATTCTTTTTCTTCTCATCTTCATCTTCATTGCTTGAGTCATCTTTCTTGCCCTTGTTCTTGTTCTTGAACTTGTATTTCTTGGGCTTTGTGCATTGGTGAGCTAGATGACCAAGTTCTCCACAATTGTAGCAATCCATCTCGGAGATTGGCTTCCTTCTAGAGCTTGTGAAGAACTTCTTCTTGCCATCAAACTTGATGCCACTCTTGTTGAGCTTCTTTAGCATCTTGGCGGTCTTCTTCACCATGAGAGCAAGACTTTCATCATCAACTTCATCACTTGAGCTCTCATACTCAAGTCTTGCCTTGCCCTTCTCTTGGCTAGCTTTGAATGCTAAGTCTTTATCTTTCTTCTTGATAGAGGATGAGCCATCTTGTGAAGTGATGTGCATGTACATCTCATAAGCATTGATCTTCCCCAAGATTTGTGTCAGTGTAGCGGTGGAAAGATCACCTTGATGTAGCACAGTCGCAATATGCCCATATTTGTCAATGAGAAGGACACTCAAGATCTTTCTTACAACATCGGATGGTTGCATTTGAGTAAGTCCAAGCCTATTGACTTCCTCTATAAGAACATTCAAACGTGAATATATTTTATTAGCACATTCTTTAGGAAGCATTTCAAAAGAGTTGAGCTTTTTCATAACAAGATGATAGTGTTCCTCATGCTCACTCTTAGTTCCCTCATGAAGCGCACAAACGTCCAACCATAGTGTATGGACGTCTTTATGGTTCCTCACCCGATTGAACACATCTTTGCAAAGGCCTCTAAAGATAGTGTTTTGAGCCTTTGCATTCCACTTCTCGTAATTTACCTCATCGCCTTGTAGGTTAGTAACATCCTGAGGTTTTGGGAAGCCTTGTGAGACGGCTCTAAGTATACCAACATCTAGAGCCTGTAGATACGCCTCCATGTGAATTTTCCAATAAGGAAAGTCATCTCCCTCAAAGATAGGGAGAGGTCCATCCCCGTGAGACATCTTGCACTAGGCGGTTAAGCCTAAATACATGAGCACAAGGCTCTGATACCAATTGAAAGGATCAAGGTGCCCAAGAGGGGGATAAATTGGGCTAATTCTATTTTTTCTGCAATAATTAAATCCTATGGTTAGCCCAATTAACCTCTTGTGCCTAAATAGTATTTCTAATTGTTCTACCGCACAAAAGACTTGCAACCTATATTCCAATCCTACTCTAGTATGGCAATTCTATGAATATAAAGACAAGAATTAAATTACACAAAGTAAATGCTCAAAGTAAATAGAGAGGGAGGAACGCGACGATGTTTTGCCGAGGTATCGGAGAGTCGCCACTCCCCACTAGTCCTCGTTGGAGCACCCACACAAGGGTGTAGCTCGCCCTTGATCCGCGCAAGGATCAAGTGCTCTCTACGGTTTGATTCTTCGATACTCCGTCAAGGTGAATCACGCTCAACCGCTCACAACTTGGCTTGGGTCATTTACAAGCTCTTCGGATGATCACCAAGCTCTCAATCACCACCAAGCCATCTAGGTGATGGCGATTACCAAGATTAACAAGCACAAACTCTCACGTGACCACGATAAGCCTAATGAGAAGGTGGATGCACACTTTGCTACTCTTGATCTTCACTAATGAGGGCTCTCTTTAGGATTCTCAAATCTCAATCACCTCACTGGGACCTTACTCTTCTTGGCACTCTCTAAGGTATTTCTCAGTTGTTGAAATGAGCAAAAGTACCCACACACACGAGTGGAGGTTGTATTTATAACACCGGCTGAAAAACGAACCGTTATGTGCCTCTACGGGGTGACCGGACGCTCCGGTTATGTTGACCGGACGCTCCGGTCAGTATACCCCGAACTCCAGTGTTTACAGTGTGACCGGACGCTGGCCAGTGTCCGGTCATGATTTTTCCTCTCTGGAACCTTACTGGAGTCGACCGGACGCTGGCCCTCAACGTTCGGTACCATGACCTCGCAGCGTCCGGTTAAACCAGACGCAATCACCTTGGTCAAATGAACTGACCGGACCCTGAGCCAGCGTCCGATCACACTGGAGCCAGCGTCCGGTCAGTATTTGACCCTCCATTCACTTCAACTCTCGATCATATGTGAATGGAGTTTGCTCCATAGGATCAAAGGGCTGTTGTGGAGCTACCTAGTGCTAGTTTTAACAAGTGTGCACCACACCTAACTCACTAGACTCACCTAGGTCAAGCTACCCATTCATACCCCCCTTAACAGTACGGGCAAAGGAAAAATAAAGTTCTAAACTACTCTAAGTGTCTCTCCAACTCCAATCGACACTTAGAACTAGTCCATCCTTAACCTTATTGTTCATCCTTTGAAAACCGAAACGATTTCTATCGTAGGAGCATGACAACCATGATTGCCCATTCGATCTCCATTACCGTGACCTCACTCAATTGTTTCTACAAAACACACTTTAGTCACAGTAATCACGTATTGTCATAAATCACCGAAACCCAACTAAGGGCCTAGATGCTTTCAAAGATGATGAGTGTCTGACTTTGCTCTAGGGGGCATGCATCCATGACGATCCATCGCAGCATTTAATTGACCTTGCTTATGGGGTGCCAAGTTTGTCATGTATCTTAACTGGTACTAGTCACTTAGCTTAGCTCTTGGCAGCTCGAATAGACTTGTTAACCATCTGTCGACCAGATATTTTCATTTCCTAAACTAATTAGCTCTTGCCAGTTTGTACCTATGCATTGGTTTGATTTTAAATGCTAGCTGAAATATATTATTAGTTGGGATGTTACGTGCACACACTGAAACAGACATATTGTTTTCTTTTCAGTTCTACTCTATGTTTTAAATTATAAGTCGCTTTAACTTTATTGGTACATCGAATTTGCTATGTAAAAACTCAAAATAACTTATAATTTGAAATTAAGAGAGTAATTAATTTGTCTGTGTATCGGACAAAAGTTTACTGCTTAGTTTTAAGCTTGGTGGCATTAAACCTTTTATCATTAATAGAGCAGATTCGACAATTCTCACTGCACAGATATATATATTTTTAGTAAATGTATTTAAAAAAAAAGAGCTCTTTTTACAGTACCCATCAACCAATGTAATAGAGAAAAATTATTGTGGTTGGAAAAATGAGGATAGTTGGTGAGAGATGTGCCTCTATTTTTCTATAGCCACTCGATCTTTTCTCACCAACGGTTCTTATTTTTCCAACCACAATGAAATTTCTCTTAAAAAATAGAAAAAGTCTACATAACCCTCCTCAACTATTCAGGGTGGACTACTTCACCCCAAACTATAAAACCAGATTTTCTACCCCCTCGACTTTCCAAAATCGGTGAAATAACCTCCTAGACGGTTTTGGACGGTGGTTTTGCTACAGTGATAATGATTTTGTCTTTTTCTTTTTTATTTATTTTCACTGAATCTTTGAAAAAATCATAGTAAATCACAGAAAAAATCATAAAATGGAAAACCTAATTTTGTTGGACTCCATGTGAGTGAACATATAATATGGTATGCTTTAGTACAAAGTTTTTGCTGTAACTTTAGATCTATACTTTTCTGTAATTAAATGGAATAATTCATAGCTGCAGCTTCTATGGTCCAATTTTGATGAAATTTTTATGGTGTGCTAACTATTGTATGCTTGAATTATAGTAAAATTCCATACTCATTGGATCATGTATAACTTAGTTATATATAAAGCATAGATTTAACAAGCATAAACCTAAATAAATCTATAACTAAGTTATACATGATCCAATGAGTATAAAATTTTTACTACAATTCAAGCATACAATAATTAGTCCACCATAAAAATTTTACCATAATTGGACCATAGAAGCTGCAGCTATGAATTAATTATATAAAAGCATAGATCTAAAGCTACAACAAAAACTTTGTAATAAAGCATACCATATTATATATTCACTGTTTAGATCTACTTATGTGGAGTCCAACAAAATTGGATTTTCTATTTAATGATTTTTCTATGATTTACTATGATTTCTCAAAGATTCAGCCGAAATAAATAAAAAAGAAAAAGACAAAACCGCCGTCCAAAACCACTTGGGGGGATTATTTGACCAGTTTTGGAAAGTTCAGAGGGTAGAAAATTCGGTTTTATAGTTTGGTGGGTGAAGTAGTCCACCCTGAATAGTTAGGGGATTATGTAGATTTTTTCCCTTAAAAAATTGTACCCTCACCAACTCCTCATGGAAACAAATCCTAAGAGATATGGTACTTTAAAAAAATGAAACTATGATACTTTTTTCTTTTCAAATTATAGTTTGTTTAACTTTGTTCTAAGTCAAGCTGGTCTAACTTTGACCATGTTTTAAGAAAAAAAGTTTTTACTGATATCTATATCTTCATGTTTAAATAAAAACTTTATTAAAATATATTGCATGAAGAATCTAAGAAACATATTTGTTCTAGTTGTTGGAGGATTTTTTTTATAAAATATATCAAAGTTAAATAAATTTGGCTTAGAATAAACTTAAAATATAAAGTATAATTTGGGACAGAGGAGAGTATTGAAGTTTCGGAACTGTCCCTAATCTCATTGTATAGTACTATAGTTATAATGCCTATTCAATCACAATTACTCGATGGACCTATCCAACTACCCGAAGAAACTTCTAATAGAAAAAGAAGAAGAAGAAGAAACTTCTAGACTGTACATCAAAAGAGAATTATACAAAGTGGAATAAAATGAGGTCCAGGATCTACCTACTCATGTTTTGGTTGCGTTTGGATCTAATAGAAAACCAGTTACCTACTACTACTCTGTCTGACTGCATATGTCTAGCTCAATTCTTTGATCTGCAGTTATAATTTTTTCACAATTGCTATATACTCCTGTGTGGCACTGCTTGGGTGTTACTA
Source organism: Miscanthus floridulus (assembly GCF_019320115.1). Taxonomy (NCBI): domain Eukaryota; kingdom Viridiplantae; phylum Streptophyta; class Magnoliopsida; order Poales; family Poaceae; genus Miscanthus; species Miscanthus floridulus. Next base: position 31,172,389 of record NC_089587.1, on the reverse strand, counting down.
TCCTCCTCTTCAATTCTAGGGAGATTCATCGCCCATCTTGTCCATCTCTAGGGAAAGCGTCGGTTTAGAGATCTTTTTTTGTTTTTGTTTTAGGGTTTGGGGTGGGGCGTTACGGGTTGGGGTTGTGGATCTGGGAATGCAAGTTAAATTTAGGGATTTTGTGCAGAAAAATGGCGGTGCACAAGTCGGAGGCGGACAGGTCCCTGGTGCCAGGCCCGGCCCATCCACGCATGTGAAATGGTGGGCTTGGTCTAGTTGAGGCCGGCCTCTTTGCTGCAGAGGATGGAGCATTCCTCTCCCTCCTCCACCGTGTTTGAAACGAACTGCACAGCCTGCAGCCACGCCTGTCGCGTGGAACTCGTAGCTTGCATGCGGACATGTGCCTGCTGGGCTCGGTTGGCTGTTGCGTGCGGGCCCGTTAGGGTTTCGTGGGCCGGGCCATGTGTGGATAGCAGCCCGTTGCGCAACACGTTCAGGAGTCTCGGCTCTCTTCTGCCCTGTGAAGGTGCTGGGTGCAGGCAGACTGACAGTGTCAGGCAGGATCGACAGACAACACATCGCATCAGACCTTGTCTCCTCCTCTCGTCCGTCCGGAGGACGAACGCCTCGCCTTTTTCTTTCTTCAACCTGGAACAGTGCAAGCACACACCGGTGACGGTGCAACCGAAAACAGGGCCAGCCACAACCACATGCAGTCGTTGACCTACGGATCCCGCAGGCTCGTGATGACTGATGACGACCATCCATGTTGCAAAACGGGAGGTCCTGTTCCTTCAAAAAAAAAAAAAGGGAGGTCCCTGTCCATCCATGACTGATTTAGGCCGGCCTTTTGCATTTGCTTATATACTTGTATGGTGTCAGTGGGCGACAAATAATGGTGCCCATGAGGCCATGACACTGTGCTAGCTTCAGATTGAATTGCCCGACCAGGTGTATCTAGTAGGCCTCCTCTGAAGTCTGATCCGATCTGATTCCATTCAGAATTCGTCAGCATCTGATGGAGCTTCAATAATTCAACCAGGGCATGCATGATGCATCCATCCATAGCCATAGCCATGGTTGGTTGCGTACCGATACATGGATGATAGGAGTGACATAACAGTTGCTACTCCACAAGTCGTCGCGCGCGTCAGTCATCACATGATTCCATACAAACATGAATTGATTGGCACATGCAAACAAATGAAAGTCATCGTCAGTGCCCATCAATCTATCAAACTATCACTCATCTTCTCATCACACTCACCGTGAATTATGAAAGACATCTCATCGCTTTATTTCTCCTTTCATTTCTTTTTCTTTTCGTGAGACAGGGACATCACAACATCATATCACATGGTCCTGAATGCATGCATTAGATTGTTTATGGCTTGCAACGTAAGGAGTACATCAGAAATTAAAACTGAACACCCACACATATTCAAGTTTCTTTCTTTGCATTATTGTCACAACGTACTTGCATTGGTTTGGTTGATGCCACTTCTCCTCTAGCTCCTTATTGTTTGTTTGGGTGCAGTGCCAATTAAAACTGCGGCCGCCAAACCATGCTTTTATTTGATGACCAAGAGATGGTGGCGTATCGTATTTGGGCCAAAGTTTGGCTAAGGTGTGAGTAGTAGATATTATAGCCAGTGGCGATGGTGCTAAGACCTAGCTAAGAGAGAGAGAGAGAGTGATGAACAAAAACTGATGTACTAACACTGAACCAAACAAACAGTACAGATATATAAAGTCAAATTTGCATATGATTCGGACGACAATCTGGCATACCCAGCAGATGCCCCACAACAAGCAGAATGCAATGCCCTGCAGACATTGCAGGTGAGCTTCAATTTCAACAAAACTCGCTGGCCTGGTGTATTGTGTGTGGACCCAATGCCATTCATCCTTTCTGTTAAAACGTTGACCCAACGACGACGCCATTTATCAAGCTTTTGCATTTGATCCAATTGATCTGAATATATATGCATGGTCTGCAAGATATACATTTCTTAATAATGTTTCCAAGAGCATTGCTTTTGCGTTCTGAGGTAGACACAACATTACGCGCACAACAAGTCTGCTCAACATCATGCTGAAATATTGAGTATCCAGAAAAGATGGGCCAAAGATTACAAATACCTATGTATTAAAAACAAAAAGATCTTCAGTTTTATTTTATAAGTAATACAAGAACCCTAAAGAGCAGTGTCTTTTACTAGTTAAAGAAAAATAAAGAGGTAATCACATGCATGCAGGAGAGCTACACCTTGCACCGCTATGCATTGACCATTCCTTGTGTATGAACAGAGTACTGAAGGCAGAGAAAGCATAATCGATTATATAGGTAACTACATAAACTACTGGACAGCAACGAGATGGTGGTACGTATCATGGAAAGCATGCATAATCTTTCTACATACAATGGACAGCACTGTACCGCCGGTGGACTGAGTCTAAATTAACTAATGCTGAACGATTTATACATACGTTGACAGGTTACTGAGACATCTCCAAACCAAACCTTGTACACAACTACACGACCTAGATGCCTAGTATACCCATTCTGAGTACACTGGCCAGCCATGCACACCACACACATCACTGTATAAAACTATAAATAGCTACGCGGCCGGCAAGATATACTGATGTTGCTGTCCTTCAGAAGAAAATGTTGTCCATCCGCAGTTAAGGCGCAAGGGAGAAACTAAGCAGGTCGATTGCGAGAAAACGATGCACAATAATGCAGGATAGAGTGAAAGATAAAGAGAAAAGCGAATTCTCCGAATCGAACTTTTTCAAAGGTAATCACATACATTACAGTGCTGGATGGGAGAGCGAAAGATAAAGAGAAAAGCGAAAGAGAAGGGGAGTCCAAGATCGGTTCTAAGTGTGTGGAAAGGGGCAGGCTGCAGGCAGGGCGGATTCAAAGAAAATGAGTCCAAATTCGTTTGCTGCTAGGGATGGAGACCTCTTCGCTGAATGGCGTTACGCGTAGCACAAAAGTCACAAAAGTTCACCATGTGGTGCAAAAACCAAATTTGATAGATTTCGAAAGGAACTCGATCGTACCGGATGGACAAACCTTACACTGTTATATAGCGCTATCCATCAGTCCTAGTAGTAGCCTATGATGCAATGCAAGTTAGTAGAAAAGTTCGCCAAGTAGTGCAAAAATAGTCCAATCAAACGATATGAAAAGAACTCGTACTAGATAGATAACCTTACACTGTTGGAGAGTGAACCAGAAAAGTGCATGTAAGAATGTGACTTTAAGATTGGTGTCAAGTCTTAGGACGTTTCCACAAACAGTGTTATTATCAGTGCCACAAAAGTCATAGAATTTCGTTCAGCAATCCGAATTCACACGTGATGGGAATTGGGAATAGGATGGTTATATTAAACGTAGTGAGTTGAATGAGAGAATCAAAAATAGAAAGGGCACAATAAGCTGTAATATGTGAGACTATTTAATTAATGAGGCGTGTCAGAAACGTGACTGCAGAGTGAAAGAAAGAAAATGACTCCCGGGTCTCTTTTTTCTCTAGGGGGGAAGAACTTAGCAAATGGCCTTATTATCAGTGGCATGCAAGCCAATAAAACTTCGCCAAGCAAATATTCAGCAACACGAATTCACATAAACAGACTCTAAAGGTACTCACTCTGAATGGACAATCTCACAGTGTTGGACCAAGAGTCAAATATAGAAGAGCACAAGAAAACGAGTTCGAGACTGATTTTTATGTTGTGCAAACGAGCCACGGTGGACCAAAGAAAATGACTCAATTCTCTTATCCACTGCTCCAGTTAATAAGGTGAAGAGAACAAGTCCGGTAGCACATGCTTTCTCCGTCCTACAAAGAGCGTCATTCTCTCGATTCCTAAGAAGTCAAATATTTTTAACTTTGACCAAATAATATAATAAAATATTAATATTTATAATACATACTTAGTATTATTAGATTAATTGTTGAATATATTTTTATAATAAACTATTTAGATATACAAATGTTACTAATATTTTCTATAAACCAAGCATAAATTCCATATTAACACTCTTTTTGAAACAGAGGGAGTATAAGTCAACTAAAAACTGCTCAGCTATCTAACTTCACATATATTTGTAGTCTTGGCCTTCAAAAGGAATTCATACTCGATGGATAATCATATAGTTCTTCACACCTAAAATTGGTCAACCCAGACAGATTCATGAAAAAATCAGCCTAAATTTGGTCAAATTGGAACATAGTCTCCTGACCCCCAGCGCTCCCCAACGAGCGACTCGGGGGCCCCTCGCCGGCACCGCTGGGCCCCCACCACTCCGGCCTCCCCTCCGGCCGCCGCCGCCGCCATTCTTCGGCGCGTGGCGGCGGCGGCGCCCAACAAGGCTCACCCGCACCAAATCCCAACTACTCCCTCCTCTCCCTCGTGACAAGCTCAGGATTTTGGCGAGAAGGATGGTCGGCGGCGAGCTAGTTGGTTGGCGTCCTGACGGATCCATGCCCCCTGGGTCCGGATCCAGTGCCCCCCCCCCCCCCCCCGCCCCGGATCTGCCGCGTCGTGCGCGCTCGTGAGCGTGGGCTAGTCGCGGTCGTGCGCTTGCCGACTGCAGGGTTGGCGACATGGGCGTCGGCCCCGATGCTGGTGAACGCGGTACGGGCCTGGGCACCGCGGAGGCAAGCGCCAGGTCATGGCTACAGGCGCGACGTAGGCTGAGCCTGTCCGGTGGGTGGCACCTGTTCTCTACGGCGAGCTCCTGCGGCTCGGGATCCTGTGGTGGGCCGCCTCTCCACCAACCCAGAAGCTGCGGGCAAAGGGGTCCCCTTCACAGCTGCCTGCAGATCCGTGCTCTAGGGGCTAGATCCGTGCGGGCCTACGCCGGATCCATGGAAGGTTTCCTCGTGTCTCCACTCGGCGTGTCGCCCAGATCCGAACCGGCGTCGTTGCCGGCTGACTCACCTTCGCGCTATGTCCCTGAGCAGCTACAGTACCCGCACCCGCATACGCCGCGTTCAGGTACAACTACGCGATGCGACGCAGCCCACGTACGCGTACCCGACGCCGACGCGGAAGGACATGCAGCTAGAGAGCAGCAGCTGGCCAGGGCCGTGGCCGGGCGGCAGCCAGTGGCAAGGACGGCCAGATCCGGCCTGGTGCTGGCCTGTGGAGATGGCCCGGGACTTCCTCCAACGATACTACGGCCGACGTGCGGCGTCTACTTCGGGATGTCAAGCGCGCCCGAGAGCGGATGCACCTTGGGCGGCCATGGCTGATGACGGGTCGTCCACCTCGCCCTCGCCCTCGCCCTGCCCGCGTGCAAACATTCTTCGGCTTCCCATCTATGCTGCTCTTCTCGACCGACTCCGGTCGATGGGGCCTGATCTGCCTCATCGGGTAAGTCAAAGCTCCGCAAGAGGGCCAAGGCCTATGGGCGTGTCATCGCGCCTACGCTCGCCAAATTGGTTCTAAGATGGCGGTGGCGGACTACAGTTCATTCCTGGGATGGAGGAGCTTAGGCGAAAGCCGTGCACGACCTGGTTGTGCGATCGACGGCGACGCCCTCTAGTGCCGCTTACCTCCTTGGAGGCATCGATGTAGCCTCCCCACCCTATAGCTGTAGCTTTGTCCCTCTCCTCCTGGTGAAAACCTAGCTCTAGTTATCTAGAGCCAGTGGTGGTGGCGTCAACGACGTCGCGCCCTTCTTGGAGGCACCACCGTGGAGGGGCTACCTCAGACCTATCTCTCTTGGCTCCTTGTTCCCCTCTTGGGTGAGATTAGCCCTGGCTGTCGATCGTTGCCAATGTTTCGACGAGTGTTTTCCTTTGGCGTCTCTGCTCCATCGACGCTCTCCTTGATGGTGCTATAAAATCAAATGTCGGGTGGTGTTTCCACCGCTGCCGCCATTCCCCTCCATGGTTTCCTCCCCATGGACGTCGTTGAATGGTGGTACATGGGCCCGGAAGTGCTATAGGTGTTGTCGGTGCAGAAAATATCCAACTAGTAAATATTTGTAGTTTTGCTGTACGTTGTGATCGGAGGTGGCTTAGCACTCAATGACACAGGATTTATACTGGTTCGGGCAACGTGCCCTACGTCCAGTCGGGGTCGGTCAGTGACTTTAGTCTTGAGCCCAGGTGCTCAAAGTCTGTAGTGGGGTTCCAAACGAGAAGGAGAAAGGAGGGGTGTTCAAGAGGTCCGGTTGGGTCCGACCGGAAGGGCCGAGGGCGACCGGAACTACGCTATGAGCTAGAAGTCCAAGCACGAGCTTGAGGGATTGAGAGCTATCGATCTGGTGGGTCTGAACTTGAAGAAGTCAACCTCTCTCGTTTAGAGGGAGTGCATCCCCTTTTATAGATGAAGAGGATGGCTTTACAGGTGAGAGGGAGAGGGTACGGATGTTTCTAAGCCTTGTTGCCTACGCTGATGAAGATTGGATAATGGTAGATGCCCCCAACACTGTTGATGTCGCTGTAGAATGTCAGATGCGCACGGGAGGTCGAGCTATCTTCTTCAGGAAGGATGGACGCTGGTACCTACAAATACTTTTTGATGCCTAGTGGCATGTGAGGAGCCACGCTATGTTCACCCGGTATGGCAAATCCTGGAGCCCATACTGCGATCGATGTCTAGAGACACGCGGGGGGCTTACCGTATGGGAGTTTTAGCGGCCCCTACAATACTTTGTGTTAGGGTGGCTGCAGAGCACTATTTCATGCAGGGTATGGTCCCTGGTACAGTGGTTTTGACTTGTGAGCCATGCCCCGCCTTTCTTCGCACGTCTTCTGGTTCCTTCCGAATGGGGTGCCCCCGATCGGATGGCTCCAGTCGGCTCTGAGTGCGCCAGTCGAAGAAGAGCGGTGAGCAGGGTTCCCACAAGCCTCGGTCGCGGGGTCGGAGTCGCGGGGTCAGAGTAGGAAGCAGCGTTTTTGGGCTAGGCCTTCTAATTGGAGAGACCTCTTGGAGACGGCTGGTGCTCGAAGCGAGTGCTCCGGTTGGAGAGGTGGGCCGAAGAAGTAGACGGATGGGCACTTGTTCTCTTGGGTAGACCTTCCGGTCGGCGACCGGACTGCCCTTCTAGCCCATTATTTTTTAGACTCTTGGGCTGACCCATGAACTACATGTTGTTTTCCAGGGCTGAGCCCGGGCGTGGAAGCCGGTCCCCGAGGGACCCCGAGTTTATGAACCCGACATGAGCGTCCGAGCCCCCGGGCGATTCGGGTAGAATCGTTCGGGGGATTTTTTTTGTCCGGGTGTAGCCCCCGAGCCCCCAGGTGGTTCGGGCGAAACTGACTGGGGGGTTTTTGTGTTGTGCCAATGGGTGCGCGCGAGCGCACCCGTGTGTGTGCGTGTTTTTAGTTTTGAGACGGAATTTTGTTTAACCATGGCGTCGTTGTGCAGCCGAGGTGTTTTAAGCGCGGGGATTGGATCGAGATAGAACTTACTGATCTTTGGCGTCGATGCGCGCCGTGGGATCGGGTGAGGTAGAGTCGTGAGTAGGACCCAGGCGTCGGTGCGTGCCATGGGACCGGGCAAGGTGGAGTCGCTAGTAGACCCAGGCATCAGTGCGCACCGTGGATTGAGAGTTAGTTTTAGTTAGTGAAGCCGTTACGCGAGTTCGGAGTCGTGGTCCCAAGAGCCATAGCCAGATGTCGCCGATCCTGTCGACGCAAGTTTGGAGTCGTGGTCCCAAGAGCCATAGCCGAATGTCGCTGATCCTGTCGACGTGAGTTCGGAGTCGCGGTCCCAAGAGTCATAGCCGGATGTCGCCGATCCTGTCGACGCGAGTTCGGAGTCACGGTCCCTTGGCATTTGAGCCCCCAAGCCTTGTCGGGCCTTCATGGGGGTTGGTGTGAGTTGTTTTGCGCTAACCCCATCCAGTTCCTCACAACCAGAGGGGCTGAGTTTCATCGCTTGTCCTGATCGCTCGGGCTCAAAGACGAGCTCGGTGAACTCGCTAACGGGTGTGATCGAGCGGAATCCGGGTCCATCGTTCATGATGGGGTCGGTATAGCCCTCTTGTGGCATTCCACTACTCCTTTACTTGCAGCCCGGTAGATGACTAGGTCATTCCAGAGACCGACTCGGGTGACCTAATGGCCTCCCCTCGATGGAGATTTTGTGGGCCTAGCGAGAGGTTTAGGATCGAACGAGAAGGTTGAGATGACCCAGTTTGCCAGACCGAGCAAAGGCCGCACGGTGCTCATCTATGATTTTCTCCCCTGGCTCTATTTGGTTGCTCTTGTCGAATGAGGCAAGCCGCTGCTTCGTGACACAACACGGAGCGTTGTTGTGCATTTCACTGCACATGCGATGCTTAGTTCCTGAGCCCCCAGGCGGTTCATGCCCTAACCGTCCGAGGGGTTCAGGCGTATGAGATGAATGCACGTATGGATGTATGAATGATTTGTAAAGAAATAGAGGGGGTTTTGGTAACGTTTACCTTGACGACTGGAGTGACGGGGCTCGGAGAGCTTCAGTCAGAAATGTTCGACCGGGACCTGTGCTCGTCGTTCAAGACGGAGTCGCATGGCCTGCTTGAGGCATCCCTTTGCTCCTTACCTGTTGCCTGGTGTCCCTCCTGGGTGATTCGATCGACTCAGGGAGGTCCGGTGGTCTCTTCTGGCAGAGATTCCTCGCTCTCTCTTCCTTCTTCTTTCTCACCGAGAGTGCCTATATGCTGCGGCGGTTCCTAAGTGAGAAGAAGAGTGAGCAAGGGGGAGGACTTACGGATCCTTTTGCGAACCCGAAGCGTGATGTCGGATTGGAGGTGACGCTGGATCTGATCTGCGAGGCCTTCTTTGGGATGAAGCCGTGTGTAGACTTTCTAGTGGATCTTTACCGGGCGAGCCTCGTCAAAGGGGAGGTTACTCATGACTATGTCGGTGGAGGGTTCCGTGCCTACAGCTGCTCAAGTTGGCCAGTTCATAAAGTTTGATGAGATTTCTTCCAGCCATGGCGACCTTACCTTGGTAGCGGTGCCCCCACTCAGGAGTTGCCTTGACTGCATAAGAAGGTCAGGAGCTCCATGTTCTTCTGCTGAGCATCTATAGGTGTGACGCCCTTGAGGTACCTGTTGCATTTTGCCGAAGTTTGAAGGAGCGGAACCGAGCGATTTCTGGCATTCAGGTGAAGTTGTCGAGTGGCCGCAGTAGTTTTTGTAATAGTAGAAAATGTAATGGTTAAGTTCGCGGGGGGGGGGGACCCCTATGTAAAACGTTCATGTGTGTTTTAATGACTGCAATCGGTTTTTGTTTTCGTGATGGAGTTGCTTCGTTCGGGGAAGCTTGTTCCCTTTCATTCCTTAGTTCTTCCTTAGTATAATTTTGTTTTAAATTTCTTTCTTTCTTGTACCTGCCCGTTTGTTTCGTAGGCTACAACTTTATGAGCCTAGGGCGTGTCCCGCGAGGCTCGGCCGGTCGTAATCGTAGGAAAAGGTAGGGTGTAATTAGTCGGAATGTTTCAAAGCAAAGCTACTTAAGGTAAAACAAAGGAATGAACTGCCCTTTTGTTCAGGTAGGAAGGAGTCTCTCCATAGGAAACTAAAGAGAAAGAGAGGTAATACTCAATATTTGTACATTTATGGAGCCCCCGAGTGACCCGGGTTGAAAGTGTTCGGGCGGAGGCACTCTTATAGAAGCATGTGCTTTAACCAAAAGTGTTTAGACCAATTTTAAGGGAAAAATGACATAGCTGTTCAATGTTCCAAGTGTTGTTGAGAACATTGTCGTTGTTGTCCTCCCATCGGTAGGTGCCCGGTCAGATTACTTCGATTACCTAAAGGGTCCTTCCTAGGGTGGAGAGAGCTTGTGTTTTTCCTTCGTCGATTGGGTCCTTCGGGGTACGAGATCACTGACTTCAAGAATCCTTCCTCTGATCTTCCTTTCGTGGTACCTATGGTGGGTTTGTTGATAGCGAGCGGAGCAGATGATGGTTGTCTCGTGGGCCTCTTCGAGCAGATCAACTGCGTCTTGTTGAGCCATCATGGCTCGGTCGCGGTCGAAAGCTTTTACTCTTGGTGCGCCGTGGTCGAGGTCGAAGGGCAACACGGCTTTCGCTCCGTAGGCCAGGAAGAAAGGTGTGAATCCTAGGGATTGGTTTGGGGTCATTCTTAGGCTCTAGAGGATTGCTGGGACCTCTGCAACCCACTACCCGGCGTGTTTGTTGAGTCGGTCGAAGATGCGCGACTTGAGTCCTTGGAGGACCATGCCGTTGGCGTGTTCGACCTGACCGTTAGTTCATGGATGTTCGATCGAAGCCCAATCGATTCTGATGTCATATCCATTGCTGAAGTCTAGGAACTTCTTCTTGGTGAAGTTAGTCCCGTGGTCAGTGATAATACAGTTAGGAACGCCGAATCGATAGATGATGTCGAGGAAAAATTTGACCACCTCTTCCAAGCGGAGATTGGTGATGGGCTTGGCCTCTATCCATTTGGTAAACTTATCGACTGCTATGAGTAGGTGAGTAAAACTGCTTGGGCCTTTCTTGAGGGGTCCTACCATGTCGAGGCCCTAGACTGCGAATGGCCAGGTGATTGGGATGGTTTGGAGCTCTTACGCCGGTAAATGGGTTTGCCAAGCGTAGAACTGGCATCCTTCACACCTGCGGACGACCTCCTCTACATCTTGTAGCATGGTGGGGCAGTAAAAACCATGGTGAAAGGTTTTTCTAACCAGGGACCTTGGGGCCACATGATGCCCACAGATCTCGGAATGGACCTCGAGGAGGATCTGTTTTCCCCGGCTGGTGGGAACGCACTTCATGAGCACTCCCGATGGACTCTGTTTGTAGAGTTCATTACCAAGCACGATGAAGGTCTTGGCGTGTCGAGCAATTTGTCGAGCTTCAGTTTTTTAGGTGGGAGAACCTCCTCGAGGAGGTAGGCAAGTAGTGGTACTCGCCAATCGGTTTGATCGAGTGCCAATACGGCGACGTCTGTGGGTAACGTCGTTATAGACGTACTGGGATCAGAGTCCCTGAGCGCTAGCTGGCCATCAGGGTGTCTTTGGGTCGGACCTTCCAGGATGTGAGCGGATGGCTCGTGGACGTCATTGATGAAGACTCTGCTCGGGGACGGATCCCGCCTAGCGGCCAGTTTTGCGAGGAAATCGGTGGCATCGTTGTCCCTTCGAGGGACGTGATGCAGTTTGATTCCCTAGAATTTGTCCTCGAGCTTACACACCTCTTGGTAGTATGCTATCATGAGGGGACTTTTGTAGGAGGACTCCTTCATGACCTGATCAACGACTAGTTCTGAGTCACCGCGGACGTAGAGTCGCGTAGGACCAAGCTCAATGGCGATGCGTAGTCTATTGATAAGGGCCTCGTATTCCACGGCGTTGTTTGAAGCTGAAAAGTGGAGGTGGATGGCGTAGCGGAGCCTACTCCCATCTGGGGAGATCAGAACCACTCCAGCCCTTGAGCCGGGCACCATTACGGACCCGTCGAAGTACATTGTCCAATACTCGTGGGAGACGTCCGGGGCTGGTAGCTGAATCTCCGTCCATTCAGTGACAAAATCTGCGAGAGCCTGAGACTTAATTACGGTGCAGGGGGTATACCTGATGTCATGGCCCATGAGTTCAAGGGCCCACTTAGAGATTTGTCCTACGGCGTCACGGTTGCGGATGATATCTCTGAGTGGGTATGAAGTGACGACTGTGACTTCGTGGTCGGTGAAGTAGTGTAGGAGCTTCCTAGTGGCCATTAGCACGACGTATAGGAGTTTCTGCACCTAGGGGTACCAGACCTTGGGGTCGGTAAGTACTTCTTCGATGAAGTACATGAGTTGCTATACCTTGAGCTGGTGTCCCGGTTCCTCCCTTTCAATGACCAGGGCGGCACTCACCACATGGTTACTTGTCGTGACGTAAAGGAGGAGGGGTTCTCCTTGTTTGAGAGCAACGAGGATCGGGGTTGACGTCAAGGATGTTTTGAGGCTTTTGAGAGTCTGCTAGGCTTCCTCAGTCTAGACGAAGGTGTCCATCTTTTTTAGGAGCTTATAAAGTGGTAGCCCCCGTTCGCCGAGCCGGGAGATGAAGCGACTAAGGGCGGCCAGGCACTCGGTGAGCCTTCGTATGCCTTTTACGTTGCGTATGGGGCCCATGTTGGAGATGGCTGCGATCTTTTCGGGGTTGGCTTAGACGTCGCGCTCGAATACGATGTATCCAAACAGCTTTCCCCTTGGAACCCCGAAAACACACTTTTCGGGATTTAGCTTGATGTTGAACCTTCGGAGGTTCACGAAAGTTGCGGCCAAGTTTGCGATCAGGTCGCAAGCTCGAGCCGTTTTGACCACTATGTCATCAACATAGACAGCGATTATTGGTTTCGACCGTTCAGCCTGATCAGGCTGATTAGGTGGGTCGATTTGGTCGGCGAAGCATTGCTACATGCACCTTTGGTAGGTGGCGCCAGCGTTCTTTAGACCGAAAGGCATGGTCACATAGCAATACGAACCATATGGGGTGATAAATGAGGTCGCGAGCTGAATGGAATCTTTCATCGTGATCTGGTGATAGCCTGAGTATGCATCCAAAAAGGAGAGGATCTCGCAACCCAAGGTGGAGTCAATTATCTGGTCTATGCGTGGTAAAGGAAAGTGATCCTTCGAACACGCTTTATTAAGTCCGGTGTAATCGACGCACATTCTCCACTTCCTGGTCTTCTTTTTGATAAGGACGGGATTGGCGAGCCAGTCAGAGTGGAAAACCTCCCTGATGAATCTGGCTGCCAGGAGCTTGGCGATCTCTTCGCCTATGGCCCTACGCCTCTCTTCATCGAAATGACGTAGGCGTTGCTTGGCGGGCCTTGAGCCTAGGATAATGCATGGTGTGTGCTCGGCGACTTCCCGTGGTATCCCCAGCATGTCAAAAGTCTGCCATGCAAAGACATCATGATTGTCACACAGGAAGTCAATGAGCTCGCATTCCTATTGGGCCGGGAGCGGGGTCCCGATTCACACCGTCTTGGCTAGGTCAGTGGGGTTGACACCCACCACCTTGGTTTCCTCAAGTGGGAGGAAGGCCGTCAAGGAGGTTGGTTTGTTGCAGTCTGGGATTGCTGGGGTTGACGACTCCCCAAGCTACAGGAGCTCGGATGAGTTGACGACTGCGGTGGTGAGCTCGTAGTGCTCGCGGTCGCACTTGAAGGCGTGTGAGAAGGCGCTACTCACTGTGATGATGCCATTTGGTCTTGGCATCCTTGGTTTGAGGTAGGTGTAGTTGGGGATCGCCATGAATCTTGCGTAGCATGGCCGCCCCAAGATGGCATGGTAGGACCTCGGAAAGTCTACCACTTCGAAGGTGAGGACCTTCGAGCGGAAGTTGGCCTAGCTACCAAATGTGATGGGCAGATCAATCTGTCCGAGCAGGTATGCCTGCGCTCCCAGGATTACCCCGTGGAAGGGGGAGCTCGCTAGGCGAAGCTCTGATCGGGGGGATGCGCATGGCATCGAGGGTGTCGACGTACAGGATGTTGAGGCCGCTGTCCCCATCCATTAGCACCTTGGTGAGACACTTCTTGTGGATGATGGGGTCAATGACGAGCGGGTAGTGTCCCAGTCTCGTGATGTAGGAGGGATGGTCCCTCTGATCAAAGATGATCGAGGATTCCAACCAGCTGAGAAAGGAGGGGACAACCATTTTGGCGGCGCACGCCTCCTTGTAGCGTACCTTATGCTGGCGTTTGGACCAGATGGCATTGGACCCATCGAAGATCATGATGCACTCCTCAGGTTTAGGGAAACCATCCTCGTCCTTGCCTGTCATGCCACCCCTCTTAGTAGTCGGCTCCTTGCCGTCTCCCTCCTTTGGCACACCGGCCTATCGGAGGAAACGTTTGAGGAGCTCGCATTCCTTGTAGAGGTGTTTGACGGGGTAGGCATGATTGGGGCATAGACCATCCATGAGTTTGTTGAAGTGGTCAGGTAGTCCCTATTGGGGCTACCTGGGTGTGCGATCAGCCATGGCGACCAACGCGGTGTCGTCCGACCAGCGCCGATCCTTCCTATTCTTCTTGCCCCTCTGAGTGGAGGGGCCTTCGTCTAGATCCGCGCGCTTGGGCTTGCCTTTGTCTCGGCCTCCGCTGAAGACCGCTCCGACCGCCTTCTCGCTAGAGGCGTGGTTGGTGGTGACGTCGAGCAGATCGCGGGTGGTATAGGGTTTTAGGCAGCTAAGCTTGTGGATCAGGGACTCGTAGTTTGTCCCGAAGAGGAAAGCGTTGATGACATCTACATCGACAACATCAGGGAGGGAGTTACATCGTTGGGAAAACCTACGGATGTAATCTCGGAGGGACTCGCTAGGCCCCTGCTGGCTACTCTTGAGGTCCCAGGAGTTTCCTGGGTGGATGTACGCCCCCTGGAAATTCCTGACAAAGACTCTCTTGAGGTCTGCCTAATCGCGGATGCTGTCGTGTGGAAGGAATTTGAGCCATGCCTGAACATGTCCCCCACACAAATGGGAAGATATTGCATGATGAAATAGTCATCATCCACTCCTCCGGCTCAACAGGCGAGCCAGAAGTCTTCAAGCCAAATGCCTGGGTTTGTCTCCCCGGTGTATTTGGTGATGTTGGTGGGAGGCCAAAAACGCTGTGGGAATGGTGCTCTCTGGATGCATCGGCTGAAGGCCTGTGGCCCCGGGCCCTCAGGGCTGGGGCTCCGGTCGTCTGGCCGGCGACCGCGCCTGGGGTGCATTTCACCGCTTCCCTCGATGGTCCGGCCGGGATCTGTGTCACCTGCTGCAGTATGGCGGATGTCGTTGCTATGCTGGGCCCAACACCGGTTGCTGATGATGCTACGAGCATCCTGGTGCGGTCAGTGTGGAGCAGGCGCCTGGTCAGACCGTGGCGTGGCTACCGCACCCCGAGTCAAGCCTGATGGCTGTGGCGGCGAGCAAACGGATCGATCTAGCCAGTTCGTGCCCGTCCCCCGATGGGGAGAGAGGGCGTGGGTCAGAGTCGTAATGCGGAGCTTTCCACCTGTTGGACGGTGGCGGCCTCTACTAGAACCTAGAGGTTCCGGTAGACTGCCCGCTCCTGAAGGTCGATGGGCTCGGGAACGCCGTTGAGAAGCATTGCTGTGGCAGCGATATTCTGGCCGGCCTGGGCGAATTGTGGGACATCGTTCCCCTTGTTCATTATGTTGTGCTGGACCTGACGAGCGTGACCCCAGGCGCCACCCGCCGGGCCATGCGCATGGGGCGCAACGTGCCACGCCGACTGTGCCAGCGCAGGCGGTGGCTGGCTCTGCCGCCGTTGTCGTAATTCCTTGGCGTGCGCTTGCATAGACATGAGGGCCTCCACACGCGGGTTCAGAGGGGTGTGAGTTTACTCAGACTCCACAACCATCGGCGGTTGTCCCAGAGCGTCCGCCATAGCGCACTCCTAGGACGGACAGTGGTGGGGCGCCACATCACCGATGCTAGAACCGTCGCTCTCGCCATCACCATCCGGGAGTTCGTAGGAAGTGGCAGGATTGCAGCCTACCATTTCCATGAACTCGAACGTGAGGGGGATGGCGCCAGCATCCTTCGGAGCCCCCGAGCGTATGCGTCCACGGAGGATGCGGGGCCATAGGGGAACTGATCGTACGACATTTGTGGCGTGGGCAGTACATTCCTTTCGGGTGATTGGTGAGAGATAGTAAATAAAGAGCGAGTAGTAGTACGCATATTACTTACAGTGGGGTTTGAGCAGAGAGTTTGCTCGGAATGAAGCACAGATGCCGCGCCGTTGAAGTCATGTGTCCCGGAGTCGGTGGAGGACGTCCCTCTGACGAGAGCCGGGTCGCGAGTCTCCTCGCGGAGGTGGAGTACGCCGAGCCGGTCGGCGACGAAGTCTAGGCTTCTGAAGGGGAAGGCCTAGGATGGCTCGAAGACGGGTGGAACCCACGCTTCGGCGGGCGAGAGCGCAGGAAACTCCAACAAGCCGAAGCGAATCGTATCGCCCGAGCCCGTCACGGCGAGGTTAGCGGAAAGGTGGGCCATCCGATGACCAAAAAGTGTTGAACATACAACGCCTTCCCCACAGATGACGCCAACTATCGGTGCAGAAAATGACCAACTAGTAAATATTTGTAGTTTTGATGTATGTTGTGATCGGAGGTGGCCTAGCACTCAATGACACAAGATTTATACTGGTTCGGGCAACGTGCCCTATGTCCAGTCGGGGTAGGTCAGTGACTTCATTCTTGAGCTCAGGTGCTCAAAGTCTGTAGTGGGGTTACAAACGAGAAGGAGAAAGGAGGGGTGTTCAAGAGGCCCGGTTGGGTCCGACCGGAAGGGCCGAGGGCGACCGGAACTACGCTATGAGCTAGAAGTCCAAGCGCGAGCTTGAGGGATTGAGAGCTGTCGATCTGGTGGGTCTAAACTTGAAGAAATCAACCTCTCTCATTTGGAGGGAGTGCATCCCCTTTTATAGATGAAGAGGATGGCTTTACAGGTGAGAGGGAGAGGGTACGGATGTTTCTAAGCCTTGTTGCCTATGCTGATGAAGATTGGATAATGGTAGATGCCCCCAACACTGTTGATGTTGTTGTAGAATGTCAGATGTGCATGGGAGGTCGAGCTATCTTCTTCAGGAAGGATGGACGCCGGTACCTGCAAATACTTTTTGATGCCTAATGGCATGTGAGGAGCCACGCTATGTTCACACGGTATGGCAAATCCTGGAGCCCATACTGTGATCGATGTCCAGAGACACGCGGGGGGCTTATCGTATGGGAGTTTTAGCGGCCCCTACAATACTTTGTGTCAGGGTGGCTGCAGAGCACTGTTTCATGCAGGGTATGGTCCCTGGTATAGTGGTTTTGACTTGTGAGCCATGCCCCGCCTTTCTCCGCACATCTTCTGGTTCCTTCTGAACAGGGTGGCCCCGGTCGGATGGCTCCAGTCGGCTCTGAGTGTGCCGATTGGAGAAGAGCAGTGAGCAGGGTTCCCACAAGCCCCAGTCGTGGGGTCGGAGTCACGGGGTCAGAGTAGGAAGCAGCGTTTTTGGGCCAGGCCTTCCGATTGGAGAGACCGCTTGGAGACGGCTGGTGCCCGAAGCGAGTGCTCTGGTCGAAGAGGTGGGCCAAAGAAGTTGACAGACGGGCACTTGTTCTCTTGGGTAGACCTTCCGGTCGGCGACTGGACTGCCCTTCTGGCCCGTTGTTTTTAGACTCTTGGGCCAACCCATGAACTACGTGTTGTTTTCCTGGGCCGAGCCCGGGCGTGGAAGCCGATCCCCGAGGGACCCCGGGTTTATGAACCCGACGAGTGTCACCATCAACTTCAAGGGAGGTCGCCGTGTCCGGTGATCTTGGGCTTGTGTGTCCGGCACCACTCTTAGCCCCCATTCCACTGTTGGTCCTCAGATGGAGGCCGGTAGCGGAGTGGTGTAGCTACGAGGAGTGGTGCAGGGCACAATGGTCACGGTGTAACCGACTGAGTATGTTGTTCGGCGGTGGCGCAAAATCGATGATCGGTTGGCATCCTTCAGTTTGAGTCTAGGCTTATCCTTGAGTCCTCGTGTTGTTTCTTCTTGTTGTTTCTGTTAAGTGTTGTTCTTGTTGGTGCTTTTGTTGTTGCTGTTGTAATCTCTCCCTTCCCCCTTTGTACTTTGTACTTCTCTGGACTTATTGTTTCTAGATTGGCACCACGCCCTTGCACCTCCCGGCTTGTCCGACATCTGTGGAATGAAAATCTAGGTGGGGATAGTTCATCCCCCGGTGACCTTTTCAAAAAAAATTGGTCAAATTGGACGAATTTAGAAAAAAAAACCGGCCTAGGAAAGTTTTAGTACTTTCCAAAATGTAAATTGCACTTCACCATTGAATTATTCCTCTCGCTGAGATGATCGAAAATCACATATAGAAAGCTAAATTTGATGATCGAACAAGAAAAATTCCTTTTAGGTAGGTCCCTCCCGTACAAACCTCGGAAATTTCTCAAAATGTAAAATTCAACTTCATCATTGGTTCCTCTCGGTGATCAAAATACATATATCAATGTCCAATTGGCGTCTTGATGAAGAAAATTTGAATTTGGAAAGTTTCACCCTGAGTTCCTACGGAAACCGACATAGGATGCTTTTGCTGTCCAGACCGTTGAAGTCGTCTTCATGTGGATTTGCAAAGGATCTCGACCCCTATGGGATAAGACCACCCCTCTCTCTATATGAGAGGTTTACATCTGCTTGAGGTATCCAATCGATAAAAAACATATATTTTTTTAATCTTTTTACCTTATCCTCTTTTTTTACTAATCTCTTCCAACCCCAATATCTCTGCAAGCTTCTCAATGGAGTTTGTGGGCATTCTAGGTGCCTTTCCTAACCTAGAGCAACCCTTGTTGCGTCTCCCCGATGGGCTTCTTCCTAGGAGGCGTTTCTTGGTTTCTCGCCGAGGCTAACCTACTGAGGGTGATTTTCCCTGTCTCACTGTGATTTTGATCCTTGAGCGGTCTGAGACATCCTTGTGTGATCCGGACATTCTATCGCTTTGGTTGTGCGACCGATCACATCAACAAACTTTTTGGCAACTCCGCTAGGATAAGATCAGGATCAATCTACAATAGCCGACCATCATATTTGGCAGCATATCCAAGCCTGCTGAGATCGACATCGACAACATCATCAGGCCATATCATTTGGCCCAGATTGAAGAGGATCAGAAGAGGTGTGTCGAGCAACTCAAGCTCGAGGCGGGACAACAATTCCTCTCCCACTTCTCTATGAACAGGCAAGGCAAAGTCACCAAGATCAATGATGTGTCCTTCAACCCACTTTATCTTGTGGTAAAATTAAAGACAATGTGAGTAAATACTATCCGCCTAAATTCGAAATTGCTAGTATGATAGATGGTACAATTAGTGCTACTGTTAGTAATAGCTTTGATGTGTTGGTTGAGCATATGAATAAAGATTTAATCCACCTCCTTAACATCGATGTAAAGGAACCCATTTGTCCAATAAGGTTTATGTATCACGCTGCTGTCATCAACCGTAGCCACATACAGATCGAGGCAGTTTTCGTTGGATGGCCCACCAGATTATCCAGTCTAATAACTAATAAGTTAGTATATACTAGTAGATATGCACCTGCAACACGCACGTGTCTATTATTTCATATACAATATAAGAATAAAGATTTTTCTGCTTGCAATACAATATGCATGCAAAAACAAACATCAAGCCGTAATGCTCTTAACACATATTATATGAATACATAATTGTAATCAAACATACATACCCTGAGAACAAGAACATGGTAGGTTTGAAAGCACATCATCTAAAATTCTACTGTTTGTATTGACTGATTCTACATTCTAGTTCCCAAATTTTGTATGAAAGCACGTAGACAGTGATGGATTAATAGGACGATATTTTTAACTGGTTGATTCCATGGCAGAGGTATATATCAACCACTGACAACTTGTATAACACTATCAATGTATCTAAAGAGTAAAGATTATTGTGTTTTATTCAATGCTGCCCGCCTCCATTGCTTCACATTTGAAAGATCTTTGTGGAGACCATCCAACAAAAAAGCAAGCTCCTATGAATCATGTTGATTAAAGCCAGGGAACTGAGGAGAACTGGCAAGTTTTCCCGTTAAATGATAAGGGGCAACTGGTTTGTATTAGAGAGGTCCATAAGCTCCTCAATAATTCTCCAAACGCAAGGCATATTCACCCTAGTTAACAGAAAAATCAACAAACAATTATGTGAGTATTGGTTGTTTTCATACTTAGTTTCTGAAGTAAAAGTGATTGGTTGGACCTTAACTGTATGGAGATCATAGTTGATGCAATCATCACCTTCTTTCCAGTTCAAATCAGCTTCATGGTATTTCTAGAGAGGAATAGCCCCTGAAAATTTTGAAAAATCCAAATATTTGGAAGGAGGAATTGCTGAAAGTGAGATGAAGATGAGCAGATACTAATAAACATAATTACTCAGCTAACAAAAAGCACAATAGCTCTAATAATGATATGAAGTTCTTTCCAAATCTGTGCGTTCTATTTAGTTGGACAGCACCAAATCCTTTTCAATCAGCGCTAAACTGGCACCAGAGGCTATCATGATACTCTACCAATTATTTACTTCTTTCCCTTACCTAAACCATTTCTAACATCAATCATCAATAAAAAAATAAGGTAGAGGGAGGAGAAGGAACTAAGCTGCTCGGCTAGGAGGCAGGAACTCACTATATCATCTATTTAAGAGCAAAAATGATCACTTTGAACCCTCGTGTAACTAAATAAGGTTGTCAACCAGGTTGTTAACCAGCTAAGATTTACCAACAAGGCTGCAAACAATTTCTTCCTATAACAAACACATGGGGCCAACTTGTTTCAGAACATTGGATGCCTAAATTTTTCTAACCATAAACTGCACTCCCACCTCAATTGGGTACCATACCAAGAACACTACGATATTAATAATAGGAAAAGATAATTGTGCCCTAATCAAATTCGTGGATTGATGGATTAGTAGTGCATTAGCAAACAGGTTGTATGGCGTGTATGCGTATTAAAAAGGTCACCAAGGAAGCATATCTGTAACTTGGTTGCTATTTCTTCCCTAGAAATACAGTTACCATTTTGAATTTTAAATACAAGAGAAATAAAAAGACAACATCCTTAGTAAGGGCATCTCCAAGAGTTTCTTATTTTTTCCTCCTAAAAACACGTAGTTTCCAAACTTCTAAAATGGTATTGGGAGAAAAAAAGAAGAGCATCTCCAACAGTTTCCAATAAATAACATCTAAGAAAAATGAGGAGGCTCGCCGGAGTGGGAGGCTCGCCGTAGAGCTGAGCTGATGCACGTCTTCTAGCTCTCCCTCCGTTCCCAATCCAAGAAGCTTGCGCGCTACTCCACTGGACCATTACTAATGCAGTCAGATCAGCGAGTGACAAGCCATGTAGCCGTTGCAACGCCACGAATACGGAGCCATGGACGACGGCGCAGCCACCACGTTCGTCCAAGGCGGCGACGGCGACGGCTGCGGCGCGCACGTCCTGCTCCTACCGTTCCCTGGGATGCAGGGCCACACGAACCCGATGCTCCAGCTCGGCCGGCGGCTGGCCTTCCACGGCCTGCGCCCGACCCTGGTGGTGTCCCGCCACGTCCACCACCTCCACCTCCAGGTCGTGCCCGTTCCCCGTGGCCGCCATCTCGGACGGCTTCGACGCCGGCGGGATCTCGTCATGCCTGGACGTCGCGAAGTACGTGCGGCGGATGGAGGCCGCGGGGTCGGACACGCTGGCGGCGCTCCTGGACGCCGAGGCCCGCGCGGGGCGGCCCGTCCGGGTGCTGGTGTACGACTCGCACCTGCCGTGGGCGCGCTGCGTGTCGCGGGCCGCCGGCGTGGCTGCGGCCACGTTCATGACGCAGATGTGCGCGGTGGACCTCGTCTACGGCGAGGCGTGGGCCGGGCGCGTGGTCCTGCTGCTGGCGGACGGCGGGGAGCTTCGCCGGAGTGGGAGGCTCACCGTGGAGCGGGAAGCCGTATCCACGCGAGGTCGCGTCCGCGTAAAGTTACGCGAAATGAGGGAAGATTTACTGCGTAAATTTTAGAAAGAAGTATTAAGAGTTGTTGGAGAAATTTTTTTTTTCTAATTTTTCTAAAAACTAAGGATTAGGAGGGGACTCTAAAACACCAGTCTTATGAATGGCACAAAAGGTGAAGAAAATCATGTACGACAGGATGATATATTACAAGATATAATTTTAAGTAGTGTATACTGGTATTGTTTGCTTATATGAATTAAGAAACGTACAAAAGAGAAAACAGTACCTTTGAGATCTAGTGGCTTTATTAAAAAAGCAAGAATAACAAAAGGATCCAGCGAAATTGACTCTCCCAGAAAGCAACACGCTAGTTCAGATATTTTCCGACCTGATGAGAAGTAACATAATTTTTTTTATCCTGTTCATAGAAATTGACAGTATAGTTTTGCAAAATAAGCTCACTAATAAAAATTGAGTTCCATTCTTTTAATGGTCATAAAGAAAAGATAATTTATAGTATCATTTGATTATTGGAGTTGGAGCTGAATAACACACCCCGGTTGTGAACAAAAATTTTAAATTCTAATGGCTAAAGTGATCAAGGCTAGGACACATTTGTTTAATCCTATGTAGAAATGACAGTGCCAGGACAAAACACAGACCATGGCACCTCTCTGGAGTCTGGAAGTACCCATGTCACACCTCAAGCTAATGTCACGATACCTAAGACATTAATATTATATCAAAACTCAAGACTCAAGAGGTCAGAGATTAGATAAAAAATAATCAGGAACCATGCTCCCCCCGGCCGGCCACCGAATTTTCCTCCTTTGCCGGCCCTTTCCCTACATTCCTCGAAGCTCCTCCTCGGCTTTGTTAAGGTAATGAAGCTCCTCCTCGGCCTCCACGGTGGATCGAAGGATTTGAATAAGTAGTTAGGGTATGAAGGAAAATATGAGTTCGTTAGAACGTTGGATTGAAGGATTAGGATTAGGATTGCCAATGTTAAGGTTAATTGGTTAGTTAGAATTATGATTACCATGTATTCTAAGGTCAATTTTTATATGAATCTTGCTTCTTTGAGTTTGCATCTCAACTTTTATACGTGAATAAATATATGGACACACTGTTGATGTACCAAATTTTATTTTTTATTGATCAAAGTATAGTTTTTATATAGTTTTCATGTTTGCATCTAAGATAGAGTTTACACCAAAGTGTAGGTTATATTTTATTTGTTGTAATGCAAATGGTTCTCATTGACATTAATTTGTGATATTTTGATTTTTGTTTGTTAAATTACAACCGTTTTGTTAGATGCAAGAAATGTATCGGGAGGAGTTTTGGCGAAAATGGAGTCGTCCTCGAGAATTATACCCCGACGCGTCTAGCAAAGATACCCCCGTCCCTCCTGACCTCGCTGTCCCTAACTGTGACTGTGGTTTCCCGGCCGATGTGTTTCAATCGAGACATCCAGATACAGCGCCGCGTTGCTTCTACACATGCAGTCGTTTTAATGTAAGTAATTGTTTTCCCTATATTTTTTTCTTCATTTGTGTAAGTAGGCTACTAATATTTTGTTGGAATCTTGTTGTGTAGGCCCATGAGAGGTGCTTTTTCTTTCAGTGGATCGACGATGCAGACAAGTTTGACCCTAGGTACCTTCTTTTCGACGATTGGTGTAGAGGGAGACATCCACGTGAACAGTTTGAGTGGTGGGTTCCACCCCCCCCTAACCTCCGCCAATGATGGCTAAGGAGAAGCACCTAGCCACAGTTAGATGACTCGAGAAACCTCCTCTGTGCGAATGCAGAGATCAATCTATGATAAACCCTAAGAATACGTTGGAGTTTGTGTGTCTGAACAAACACGAAGTAAGTAAAAAGTGTATATGTTTAAATATTTATCTCTATGTGTGCGTGTACTAATGTATTATCTTGTAGCGTTATGGATTTACGAAGTGTTGTTTCAATGAGTGGCTCTACGGTCCTAAGAATCAATGGTCGGAGCCACCAAAGGCAAAGGAAAAGAAGAAAGAAAGGTTGATTTATAAACCACCTCCAGTCAAGTGTAAATGTGGTGTTAAATCCAACTACGGTCTAGTCCCTTTGGAGCTTGAAATAGGTCATTATTGTGGCCATATGGTTGACTATAATGAGGTTAGTTATTTTTTGGTAAACATGAAATCGTATTTTGTTTCTTTTGCTAAGACATATATGACATATTTTTTCGTTTGAAAAGAGCACTAGGAAATGCAGGTGGGAATGTTATGATGGTCAAGCTAAGTTCATGGATGAACTGAAGAGGAGGCAAGTAATTACACAGAAGAGGGGATATAGACCTGACTATGTCAACCTATTCGTTAAACATCACAAAACAAGATGCGTGAGTTTGCTAGACAGCGCGGTATTCGTAACCCAGTCGATGTTGGGCTTGACAAATAAGGATTGGAGAGACAGAGGGAGTTAGAGGAGGAGAGGGCAATGAAGGAGGCAAGGGAGAAGGAAAGAGTACAGATGCAGATCTTGAACGACCATGTTGTTGTATTGTGTGCCAGTGAGTCATTGGAAGCCTTGTTATTTTCATTGTCTGCTTTTAAATGTAATATAATCACGTTGCTAACTTGTTGCATTTTACATATGAAGGGATTGGATGTAGCGAGGACCATGCCACAGAGGTGGCCCGTGCAAGATTTGAGGAAAAGAAGTTACATGAGCACAGAACGCGAGCTGGTCGTACCGTTCAATCTCCGATTGTGTTGTCTGGTGAGGGGGACGAGGATGAGGACAACACTGCCAGGTTGAGCGATCTCATCGCTCTTGCTGAGGCAGACTTGTAGGCAGAGGAGGCTGAGGACGACACTAGTAGACTGAGCAAGCTCATCGCTCTAGCAGAGGTGGTCTTGCAGGTGGAGGAGGATGACGACGCGTTCTTCACTCAGGCCGCAGATGAAGCGGAGACCGCTTACTACAGGCGACAAACAGATCAAGGCAATGTAGGTGAGCCTAGCCACATGAGCCAGAAGGAGGAGAACATGTTCTTGACTCAGGCCACAGAGGCCGCAGGTGAAGCGGAGATAGCTTACTACAGGCGATAGGCAGATCAGGGCAATGCAGGTGAGCCTAGCCACAACAACGAGGTTGTGGTAGAGGATTGGTACTCGGATGACGAGTTGCTTACTTAGTATGTTTCAGACTGAGGATTGGTATAGGTGTGCTAGTTCAATGTTTTAGATTTAGTATTTGTATTGTAGTAGAACTTTCTCGGTGTTGCATTGTGTTTCATTTGAACTATTTATGTATTGTACCCATGTAACAAACATTGTTTAATTTTTGTAACGGACATTGTGTTATCTCATAAAACTTTCGCCATACAAAATAGTATTACAAAGCTGCAATTTGCATGTATTTGTTACGCTCTCGGTAAATAATACTTTTTGCTTTTGTCATTGTCACACATTCGGGTATTAATTTTGGGTCTTAGTTTGGTGCCCATCTTGTCCAAACATTATCTAGAAGACTGTACCAATCAGTAATGACCTTTGTGTCATGTCTATGCTCTGTTGTTTTAAAAAAAGATAAATAAAAAGTTGTTCTCACCATTGTGATCTTTCGAAACCCCTAAATTATATGCATCAAAATCTTGTTGCTGCTGATACGCTCAGAAAGGAGTCTGGCCAACGCCCAACATGGGTTTGCCATGCCATCGTCCATGGCGCGGCAAGGCTGACGTGCCCCCCGCCATGGCGCGGCGGTCAAAGCGGCAGCAAAAGGAACAAGGCGCTTCTGTTATATCGTCGTGTTGGTTTAACAAATAGGTCAACAGAAAGGTTAAGTGCACGAGACAATCAATACACAAGTTCAGCAATACTAACTTGTACACGTCCTAAGTTTATCGCAAGTTCGACAATACCACTGTTCGACATAAGTTCAACAAGTCATAACTACGACACAAGTTCATCAATACATAAGTTCGACATTACTTCGACAGGCGCTTGGCTCGGTGGTCCTTGTCGTAGTGCACCTCAAGAATGGTGTACTACGGATGATGATCCCCCATCCTGGTTCAAATTTCAAATGGATATGTTAGAACAAATATTAAGAGTACTATAATATGATGGAACATTAGTGCATAAAACAAAGTAAATGTAAAAGGAATAAACTATTATGCAAAATTAGAGAATAAACATATATCATAATAAACATAGCTCCAAGGTTCCAATGTACTAACATAGTGGTTTTAAATAGCATAGCAAATAATTAACATTAATATAATAAAATGTATGATATATGCATCTGCTGCCCTTGTCTTCTTTGCCTGCTAGCCTTGTGATTAGGTTCTTTGCAAACGGAGCAAAGATTCCTGCCATGGATCTTGTTGAAGTCTCCCCCTCCGTACATGTCTTCGTCGTACCCTCTCATGGCGTCCATGTCCCTCTTGAGTTATTTCTTCTTCCTCCTACCCTTACCTACCTTCATTAGATCTTGATGCGGCACGTAGTCATAACTATGATAAGGTGGCCACTGTGTCGAGTCAAGGTATGGCTCGAAGCTCCTCTCCTAAATACTAACGGTGTTCGAATTGAGATATAAGGGTGACATATATGGCAGATCCTCATAGTTATACTCGCAAACCCTATAGGTCGTGATCATATGAGAGCAAGGGGCATGCATGATCTGAGGGATGTTGCAACTGCACTCTACCTTTTTAAGATTAACTCAGTAGTTTCGTCCACCATAACATTCGCCACCCAAGCTTGTGCCACCCTTGCCCTGTACACTAAAAATATGGCGGCGGGGTCCATACGGCTCGGCGGTGTGCTGCTTGGCCAATTCCTCGGCCTCTTCCAAATGTTCTGCTCTGGCCTTTCCAAAATGCCCCTGCTCAGCTATATTCCTCTATGCAAGTTCCCATCTCTTGGCAAAATATTTGTTGCACTTATTAAAGGAGAACTCAATAATTCTAGACACAGGCAATGATCGAACTCTGGTGAATACATGGTTGAAAGACTCCGAGGAGTTAGTGGTCATGATACCATACCTAAAATCCCCCTCATCATATGCTAACGCCCACTAAGCCTTCTGTTCCATCTGTGCCTCTAACCAGGCATTTCGCGCTTCATTTAGCATCTTGTCTAGTTCTCTCTTTGTCTCCTTGAACTGGTGCTCTGTACATACACAACATAGAGCCTTTATCTTATCACATACCTCCTTCTTCCTCTGATGCCGCCAGAAATTAACGGCAAAGTGTCTCATGCACCATCTGTGCACTAGAGGCGGGAACCCATCTATATGCTTAGCTACAGCATTAAGAAGCCCTAGGTGACGGTCCGAGATCAAACATATAGTGCGAGATGGGCCAAACACTTATACACGTATAAGCCACATGAACCATGACCATGATTCATTGTTCTCTCCCTCTGCCAAAGAAAAAGCCATGGGTACTATCTGGTCCTCAGGATCAATAGTAGCAGCCATCATCAAGGTGCCTCTGTACTTTCCTATTAGGAAAGTGTCATCAACAAGTATGACTGGCCGACAAAACTGGAATGCATGTTCCATTTGTGTGAATGACCAGAACACACAATAGACGACATGCCTCAATGGGTCCCAAAAATACATCCCTCTGGTGTCCACAAACCATTTCAAGCCAGGGTTATAGTAATGCATTGCACATAAGATGTAGGGCACCCTATTGTACGCTTCCTCCCAACTACCCCAACGAATCGCCAGGGTAATTTGCTTAGCACGCCATGCCTTTCCGTACTTCACATCATACTTAACAAATCCAGATATGGACTATTGTAAAGAAGACACCAAAATGTTGTTATTGTCAACAACGAGCCCTAATATACGAAGGGCAAGGTAATGTGCAGTGAGCTGATGATGATTTTCCTTCCCCTTATTTGTTAGGAAAGAGTGGGATTCGACCACTTTACTTATCCTCCACTTGCCATCACTCTGTCTCTTTCTTGCATTTAACCTCCACATACAACTATTTTTGCATTTCATGTGGTATCTCAACTCCTGGTCCGAATGAGTGACGTTGTACGGCCTATGGTGATACACAGCATAGTCTTTTGTGGAAGAGCTTCATCTTTGACATTGTATTGAATATCATCTCCTTCCTAAGAATTTTTTTCTCATGGTCATACAATGATTTCCTACACATCTAGAGACCAGTGTCACAAATTGCCATATCTGTCGTGCTGACATCCCTATAGTTTGGAACGCCCCTAAAAGGTACGTTCATCGACCTTAGTTGCTCAAGCTCAGTCATTGTGTAAGGTAGTGGTGGAACATACTGCTGCGCTTCACTAATCCTGCCCCATGAATCATAGGGGGTATCATCTGCTGGCAAATCTGTGACTAGTCTACCCTAAGCCTGGATAACATGCAAAACCTCTATTGGTACTAGTAATGGCATACCATGAATAGGTACTGGCATAGAATGTCTTCCTCCCTAGTCATCATCTGAATCGTCCGAATCACTACTAACTACATCACCAATCCTGTCCTCCTCCTCCTCCTCTTCCTGTTCAAACTCGTTCACATTGAACTCATTGCTTATATAGCCTACTTGACTTAAATGAAACTGCTCCTGCATTGCTTCCCCTTCGACCCCAATTCTTGCTCATTGCCTCTAACACCATCAATGGACGGTCCGTCCAGGACACCCTGCATCTTGTACCCATTCTCCACCACCACCTCAGCCATGGGCACATTGGAACTTTGGAGCACCCTATTGTAGCGGGACTAGTGAGCAAGATCACGCAAGGGCATCAGGACATAATGTGCCCTAGTCTTCCAGTATCAAACCTCCCCTAAAGTGTGAAATCACCGCCAAACTTTGCATTCAAACAGACACAAAGATTATTGAAGCTAGGAGGTTCATCAAACCATTCCAATTCTTCTTCCATATCCTCAAACATACCATCTTCTCTCCTAACGTTTCCTCCATAAAAAACTCTAACACAACAATCCATCTACAAAAGCATTTCAGAAACTTCATCAGGACATCAAAATCGTCGTGCGTACTAACTAACTGACTACACCTATACTAACTAACTATACTAACTAATCAAATATTAATACCTATACCAACAATTCTAACTAACTATACTAACTAACTACACTAAACACACTAATATTAATACCTATACTTACTATACTAAGTAACTTTACTAACTATACATATCTAGCTAACTGCAAAACTATACATAACTTATATTTACTAACTTCACTAAATATCTTAGCTAACTAATTGTATAAATCTCTATCCAGTCAAACTAAATTTGAATCATAACCCTAACAAAAAAAATTGACAGAGATGCAGAAGAGCATTACCTCGACAAAGATTATGGGTCACCACAATCCACCAATGGAAAGGAGATGACCGCCGACGGCAATGACCGGCCGGCAGTGGCCTACTTCTACAGGGCGGCGATAATGGTCGGTCGGCCAGCGGCAATCCCCCCTTCTGGAGGACGACAATGGGGACAGGCGGCGCGTAGCAGTGGGGAGATGGAGGGGTGGTGGCGGTAGTAAGGGAGGCAATGAGACACGGGGAGATGGAGATGGAGTCAGGGAGGACTGGCACACGGCGGCAGGCATGGCGGGGCGCGTGACACCCGGGGTCACAGCGGGCGAGAGCGCCGTGCGGGGCGCGTTGGGCGTGGGCGCGCTGGTCGGGGCATGGCGGGCGTGACGGCCACGAGCTCACCGGGTGAGCGTGGCCGCAGTGGGCACGGTGGGGCGCGCCGTGGCGCGGCGTGGTGGCGGCGCGACATGGCACGT
Organism: Miscanthus floridulus; assembly: GCF_019320115.1. NCBI lineage: Eukaryota > Viridiplantae > Streptophyta > Magnoliopsida > Poales > Poaceae > Miscanthus > Miscanthus floridulus. Next base: position 31,143,120 of record NC_089587.1, on the reverse strand, counting down.
CGGGCATGGGCACACTGGGCGTGGTGGCAGCGCGGCGGGGCGCGCTGGGTGGGGCACAGCGTGGTGGTGGCCGAGTGAGACAGAGAGAGAGAGAGGAAGCGAGGCCGGGTACAAGGGGCGGCCGTGCCATGATACGTGGCGCGGCAATCCCGCGCCGTGATGCGTGGCGCGGCAGGTCCACCACGCCATGATAGGTGGCGCGTCAGACCTGCCACGTCAGCGGTCGCCACAGCCATTGACTGCCCCCTAACGCGCCTCCATGCATGGCGCGGCAGAGTGAATTAGCCACGCCCAGCAAACAGACGCGTCCAAAAGCGTTAGTTTTGAAAATAAATTAAACAGTGTCAGTTTTAAAAATAGTTTAAAAAATGTGTTAAAAATAAAAAAAGGGCAGAAGAGACACAAAGTTGTGTAAAGAGTTTCCGACCGAGTTTTCGACCAGGTCCGCTTGTCAGATCAGGAGAGAGATTTAGATGCGTTGGATCTGAGTTTAAAGTTGATCCAAGGGACAAGAATCAAGTGGTAGAAAATCTCTAGGTGAGAATTTATTTAGATTGCTTCGCACCTTTATAGTATAGATAGATATGTGTATATATACGTTGACAGGTTACTGAGGCATCTCCAAACTAAACCTAGTATGAAACCTAGTACACAACTACACGCAAGTTATATATACTGATGTTGCTGTACTTCAGAAGAAAATGTTGTCCATCCACAGTTAAGGCGCAAGGGAGAAACTGGTCGATTGTGAGCTAGAAAACGATGCACAATAATGCAGGCTAGATCAGAGTGGTATTGTTCGACGATCTGAATTCTAAAAAGGCTTGTTTGGAAGCGCATGTATTCATATCAATCAACGTGTGTTGAACTGGATTGAAGTGGAATTAAACTAAGTTTTATTCTAATACACTCCAACACATGTGGATTGAAGTGAATACACATGCATCCAAACATGGCCTGAATCGAACTTTCACAGCTAATCACATGCATTCTGTATGGATAAACCTTACAGCGTTGGATGGGAGAGCAAAAGAGATAAAGAGAAAATCAAAAGAAGGGGAGTTCAAGATCGGTTCTAAGAGCATCTCTAGTAATACTACCTAAAACACACCCCTACTTCTCTATTTAGGTAGCTACCCGCTCCAGCAACTTATAGAGAATGGTATGTGGGACCCACATGCCATCCCCCTCCTTGTCACCACTGACGAACTTAGCCATGACGAGGCTGCGCCAAGGCAAAGCCCCACGCCGAGGAGTGGCCGGAGGAGGCCACGCCGCGCCGGCGGTGGGTAGGCAGAGCCATGCTGGGGAGTGGCCGGACAGGGGTGCGTTGGTCCTGGTCGTGCCACTGGGGAAGCCGTCGGGGCAGGCCGCATCTCCAGGGAGAGGTGCGCCATCGGGGCAGGCCACGTGAAGAAGTCGGAGAAATAAAAGTAGGGGGAGTAGAATAAGGGGCAATAGGAGTAGGAGGTGAAAGGGGGAAAGTAAGAAGCCAACAAATCTGGGGGGTTTAGCGGAGAGTGTCGGGGACCTAATACCGGGGTACCCAATAAGGTGGAATTAATAACCATTGAACGTTGACGATTCTGGTCAGACAAGAACGCTACTACACTTCTTGCCCGAACGACGGAAGATTAGTTCCGCCTCGCCCAACCCCCAAGGGCTAGACTTTGCCTCGCTTGACGGCTGAGGGCTGGCTCCGCCTCGCCCGACGGCTAAGGGCTGGCTCCACCTCGTTCGACGGCTGAGGGCTGGCTCTGCCTCGTCCGACAACGGAGGGCAGGCTCCGCCTCGCCCAATGTCTGAGGGATGGCTCCGCCTCGCCCGACGTCTGAGGGCAGGCTCCGCCTCGCCCGACGTCTGAGGGCAGGCTCCGCCTCGCCCGATGTTCGAGGGCTGGCTCCGCCTCACCCGATGACTACACCCTGCTCCTCCATGATGACTAGCACAAGGTACGACAGGACATTCGAGTCAACTGCAGTACCGAGGACCATGCCCTGCACGTCTACAGGAAGGTACCGCTAGGATACGATGGGACGGGCGCTTTAAGCCCTTTTCGACCTAACAGAGCTCGAACAATGTTGTAGGCGTCGACTTTTGTCCTACAGTGTTGTAGGCACCGCCATCAGCCCTCGGGCGCAGATACTAACACAGGCATACGACAACCACTACGATCCAAGGAGGAGCTCACATCATCTACAGTAACAGGCGTATAGTCATTTTCCCGTCTACTCCCCGTAGAGTCATGGCTCGGCACCCTGACACACCGCACCGTCCGTCAGGGGAGGATGAGACATGACCACTTGCTGAGACGAAGCTAGAGCCCAGCCCTATCAGGATCAACGAAACATGCTATCCCTGGAATGGTCTGCCATGTCAGCAGGGTAGGCTCAAGGGAAAAGAAAGACCCGGCACCCTCGAAGGACCTTCTCTACCTTTGATTTTTTTCCTCTTTCTTCCATCTGTAATCCCTGCTCCCCCTTTGGTCTATAAAAGGGGGGGATAGGGCACCCTACGAAGGGGACGGATCGATTCCACACACAACACACGGTCAAGCAGCAACCGAGCTCTTGGCGTCCTTTCGACCTTTACATCAGAGACTTGAGACATGTCCCTCTCTCGACCGTTTGTACCCCTACTACGAACCTTTTTGGTACTAATAACACGAGCAGCAGTAAACTGGACGTAGGGACATTCTGCTCGAACCAGTATAAACCTTGTGTCCTTTAGTACATCATCCGAGCCTAACGCGCAATAATTATAAATTTACTAGTTGGTGTTCGTTCGAAATACCGACAGAGAGCCTGCTGGAGTTTTTTTTTTTTTTTTTTTTGCCTCACTACTTAAATCCAAAGTAGGGGGTTCAGTAGGGAGCATTGTTGGAGATGCTCTAATCTCTAAGTGTGTGGAAAGGGGCAGGCTGGGGGTGGATTCAATGAAAATAAGTCGAAATTGGTTTGCTAGCTACTAGGATGGAGACCTCTTCGCTGAATGGCGTTACGCGTAGAACAAAGCTACAAAAGTTGGCCAAGTGGTGCAAAAACCCAAACGATTTTTAAAGGAACTCGTACTAGATAAATAATTAGATAACCTTACACTGTTGGACGAGAGTCTATCAGAAAAGTGTTAGGACGCCTCCACAAATAGCCAAATATATACAGTAGGTTGTTATTATCAGTGGCACAAAAGTATTAGTCCGGTGATCCCGATTCACACATGATGGCAATTGGGAATAGGATGGTTATATTAACCGTGTAGTGAGTTGGATGAGAGGATAAAAAATAAAAAGGACCGGCACAATAAACTGTGATATTGAGACTAGTTAATTAATAATGAGGCGTGTTAGAAACGTGATTGCATGGTGAAAGAAAGAAAATGACTGGAGCCTCTTTTTTCTCTACGGGGAAAGAAGTTAGGCTGTGTTTAGTTTCCAAAAAGTTTCTCAAAAAGTGCAATAGTAGTCATTATATTGAATCTTACGATACGTGCATGGAGCATTAAATATAGACGAAAAAACTAATTGCATAGTTTGGTTGAAAATCGTGAGACGAACATTTTAAGCCTAATTAGTTTATGATTGAACATTAATTGCCAAATAAAAACGAAAGCGCTATAGTATCAAATTCCCAAATTTCGCGAACTAAACATAGCTTAGCAAATGGCCTTCTTATCAGTGGCACGCACGCCAATAAAACTTCGCCAAGTAATTGTTCAGCAACACGAATTCGCAGAAACAGACTGTAAAGGAACTCACTCCGAGGTTGTGTTTAGTTGTGTGAAATTTAAGAATTTGGTTATTGTAGCATTTTCGTTTTTATTTGGTAATTAGTATTCAATTATGGAGGCTTAAAACGTTCGTCTCGCGATTTTCAACCAAACTGTGTAATTAGTTTTTTTCGTCTACATTTAATGCTCCATGCACATATCGCAAGATTCGATGTAATGGCTGCTGTAGCATTTTTTAGGAAAATTTTTTGGAACTAAATAAGGCCTGAATAGATAATCTCACAGTCACAGTGTTGGACGAAGAGTCAAATAAAGAAGAGCACAAGAAGACGAGTTCGAGACTGATGCAAACGAGCCAGGGTGGACCAAAGAAAATGACTCAATTCTCTTATCCACTACTCTAGCTAATAAGGTGAAGAGAACAACAGCAGGTTCGTTTGCTCGTATACGATGATGGATTATAAGCTGAAATAGTTTTTTTTCTCACACCAAACCAATCAGTAGTAAATAATCCATGATCGTTTACGATGAAACGAACAGGATATAAGTCGACAAATGGCGCTGCCCGAAAAGGCGCACAAAAGTCAATTAAAAGGTGCATTAGATAACTGCTCAACTATACCTGGAGTCTTGGCTTTCGAAAGGGACTCATACTCGATGGACAATAGTATTGGATGAGAGGCAGAGAAAGCAAAAGATAAAAGAACAGAAGAAGAAGAAGCATATTGAATGAAAGGAAGTTATTCTAAATTAAAAATTCCTTTCCGATCCCCCAGGGGGGAAGTCGTCCGATGGCATTATTATCAATACAACAAAAGTCATCCAAGTTTGTCAAGTTACAAGCATGTTGACCCGTACAGTTGTATAGCTTTTCAATAAAGAAATAGTTTTTATTAATTCAAAAGATGCAGTAATTATGAACCGTCTGGCCTCTGCAAAAGCACACATAACCTAAGCGCGTGTTTAGTTTCAGAAAGTTGGAATTTGGGGCTACTGTAGCACTTTCGTTTTTATTTGGCAATTAGTGTTCAATCATGGACTAATTAGGCTCAAAACGTTCGTCTCGCAATTTCCCACCAAACTGTGCAATTAGTTTTTTTCGTCTACATTTAATGCTCCATGCACGGGCTGCAAACATTCGATGTGATAGGTACTGTAGCACTTTTTTAAAATTTAGGGTGGAACTAAACAAGGCATAAAAACAAAAAGGAGCATCTGGTAGCCTAATGACTATCAATTTTGAGACTATAGATTGTCATCCATGTGTCCGGAAAAAAACAACGTAACCATTTGCGCCCATTATTGTAATGCTGCTGCAACTAACCGTGTGAAGTGTACTTTTGAAGGATAAGACATTTTACGAAGCCAATGAATATCCGAATGTACCACCTGCATAGGAGGAAAATATTGTTTTATTAAAAAAACAAGCCATTTCTGCATAGCTAAATCGACCAACAGCTACATGTGGCCCCTAACTAAATGATTTAAATCCCTCCCAAAACCCTGAGCAAACACTACTACAGCATAGCAATTCACTGCCGGCCTCATCACTGTCGGAATTAAGAGAACTGACAGTGTTGATCCTTCACTGCCGGTTCTTAGCTCTGAAAACCAGAAATTGATTTGGGATATGACCGAACCGACAGTGATGACAAATATCACTGCCGGTTTGTGTCTCTAACCGGTAGTGTCTTGACGGCCACATATCACTGCAGGTTCAAGCCAAGAGCCGACAGTGATTGGGCTCTATCACTATCGGTTCTAGCCAAGAACCGACGGTGATAAGCCTACAACACAAAAAATGCTACAGCCGTCCTCTACTTCCTCCTCTCTTCTATTCCGAGAACAGAGGTGCGCGTTTGGACCCTTCCCTCCATTGTTGCGGCTGCTCTTCACCATGAAGCTAGCGCTTGGATTTTGAAGAATGACTTGATCTTTTTGCTTTTAAGGTTAGTAACAAATATCCACTCCTTTGATTTTGTTGCTTAATTAGCTTCATTTTGATGGCTACATTGCTTGATTCTCATTCTACTTCTTTCTCCATTCTAGAGAGCAATTTTCCAATTGGATATTTGTGCAAGGCTCAAATTGTGGTGAATCCATCATCCAAAAGGTTGGTGTCTATGAACACATTTAAATTCGTAGCTAATTATTCCATGGTGGTTAAGATCATCATTGTTAGTATGTGATGCTATAATTAGTTCTTATCAGTAGAGTAGATTCTTTTATAATTTGTTGAGAAAATTAATCTATGTGTCACATAACAACGTATTGTTTGGAGCTACATTGTTGTTCATGATCATGTCTCCAATTTTAGATTTTTTTAAAAAAATTAGTGTCTCCATTTTTATGTGGCATGGAGTAGAATAATTGTTCTTCATTATTGTGCAATAATTGTTTTTTACTATGATTTTCAAGTTACAGGGCTAGGCTATTAATTTCAATTTTCCAATAATTAGTGTACAATAATGTTTTCCAAAAATGGTACTTTTGAGCTATAATTGTTGTTCATGAAGTTCGATTTCTTATTAATTCTTTGTAATTACTGTCTCAATATTTTTTGTGTAGAGATGGATCGAGAGTGGATGCATCTGTCCCAAATGAAAAAGCGGTACATGCATGGCGTTAGCCAATTTATCACCGATGCCAAAGCCCATGCTGAGAATGGGAACCTTGTCTTCTGCCCATGCAAAGATTGCAAGAATCAAAGGAACTTTCGTCAAATTGAGTCTATACGATCGCACTTTATTAACAGGGGGTTCATACCAAACTATATGATATAGACTATGCATGGCGACGTTGGTGTGAATGTTCCGTAGGAAAACGATAATGATGTAGACATGCTTGATGTAGCCATCCACGATGCTGATGAGGAACCCGGTGTCAACACGGAACCTATAGCCATAGTTAATAATGTGTTTAGGAACACGCTACCTGATGACACCGAGGATAACAATGGCATTTCTCAGCTGCTACATAGTGTAGAGATCGGATGTCTTAGTGAAAGACAGCTGAGAAAGCTAGAGAAAATAAGACAAGATGGCAAAACACCATTGTATAAGAATTATCCAATGAGCAAACTGGAAGCCAATATCATGTTGTTAGAGTTTAAATCGACAAATGGATTGAGCGATAAAGGCTTCGATCAGTTGTTAGGTATAATAAGGAAAATGCTCCTAGAAAAAAAATGAGTTGCTAGGAAAGACATACTTGGCTAAGCAAATGATCTGCCCCACTCGAGGTTGAAAAAAATCCACGCATGTTTCAATGATTGCATATTGTACCATGGAGAAAAATACAAAGACTTAGACAAGTGCCCCAAGTGTGAAGCTCCACAGTACAAGGAAGGGCCACCAGATGAGGGTACCAAGACCAGAGGAGGTCTCAAAAAGGTCGTTTGGTATTTTCCTATAGCTCCCCGGGTGCATAGGTTGTTTGCATGTGCAAAGTCAGCCAAGCTATTGCGCTGGCATGGTAAAGAGCGTAAGAAAGATACAATGATGAGGCACCCCGCCGATGGGCATGACTAGAGGACTGTCAATACTATATTCTATAAGGACATCGGTAGAGAGGTAAGGCACCTTTGTTTTGCTTTGAGCACAGATGGGATGAATCCTTTCGACCAGATTAGAAGCAATCATAGCACTTGACCAGTTACACTTTGTATATACAACCTTTCATCTTGGGTCTATATGAAGCGGTCGTACATCTAGATGCCACTACTGAACCAAGGGCCAAGACAACCTGGAAATGACATCGATGTGTTTCTAGAATCAGTGATCGATGAACTAGTGGAGATGTTTGAAAAGGGTGTGCCGGATGTTTGGGACGAGTACAAAAAGGAACATGTCATGATTAAGGAAGTACTTATCGCTACAATCACCGACCTGCCAGGTCGAGGTTCGTTATCCGGAGAGAAGACAAAAGGCTATACTAGTTGTGTCGAGTGCTTGGATAACATCGATGCGGTAAATCTACCAAATAACTCAAAGATAGTTTATATGGGACACCGTAGGTTCCTACCTAAGGATCACCCTTACCTTAGGAACAGAAAAGATTTCAACGGTACTATTAAGAAACGCTTAGCTCCAAAATATCTAGACGGGCCTGTGATACTTTGAGAACTCAACAAACTAGAGGTTGTCTTTGGGAAGGGGGACAATGCAGTAGCAGCACCTGATGGAAGCGTTTGGAAGAAAAAATAGTTTTCTAGAAATGACCTTACTGGCCATTTTTGAGTGTACGCCACTATCTTGATCCCATGCACATCACTAAAAATGTGTGCGCTAACACGCTTAACACCCTGATGGACACCGGGGGGCCATTGAAGGATTCACTAGCCACACGCCTGGACATGCAACACTTGGGAATCAAGAAGGAGCTGCATCCCATGGAGCTAGAGAATGGCCAGTTCGAACTTTCGGTTGCATCATGGACATTGAAGAAGGAAGAAAAGCTTGCGCTTATTTCTTTCTTCAATGAACTCAAAGTCCCGACAGGCAACTGTGCGAACCCGAAGAGGCTAGTGAACATGAGAGAACTTAAGTTCAACTATGGCCCTATGAAGGCCCATGACTGTCATGTCATTATGACTCAGCTGCTCTGTGTTGCCCTACGTGGTATCCTCCCCCTAAAGGCCCATGCTCCAATCATAAAGTTGTGCTCGTTCTTCAACGCGATCTCAAAAAAGGTCATTGACATAGCCAAAACTCTCGTTAGGCTTGAGATGCATTTTTTGCTGACTTACTTTGATATCTCATTACATCTGCTCATTCATCTTGTTGACCAAATTAGAGCCCTTGGCCCAATGTACCTGCATCAGATGTTCCCTTTCAAAAGGTTGATGAAAGTTTTTAGGAGGTATGTTAGGAATATATTTAGGCCAGAAGGGGGCATGGTTGAAGGATAGTCAATGGAGGAGGCCATTGAGTTCTGCACATATTATCTAGACATCAATAGGGTTGAAGTTCTAGAATCTCGTCATGAGGGAAGACTAGGTGTCAAAGGAACGATCGGGGAGAAATCTATCACAGTAGACGACTCTGTTTCTTTCAGACATACATAGTTCGTTGTTCTCTAGCAAGTAGAGGATGTGATCCCATACATTGATGAGCATAGGTAATAACTACAAACTTTGTATCCAAGCAGGTCGTAGGCTTGGCTTGATAAAAAACATAAGAAGAATTTGTCAGCTGGTTGCGATGCCGCTTTATTGGAACAATGTTGGGTAATCAGCTGGATATCTTAGCCAAGGGACCTTCAAGTACATTGCTTAAGTACCAAGGGTATGCGATCAATGAATTCACATTTTACATAAAAAAGCAAGATGGAAAGAGCACATACCAAAATTGTGGTGTTCGTTTTGATGCTCATGATAAAAATGGCAACGTGCAGGCGACATACTATGGTTTCATAGAGGAGATATGGGAGCTAGCCTACGGTCCATTGAAGGCAGCTCTTTTTTGCTGCTAGTGGGTCTAGCTCGAGGAAATAAACACTGACAGCGAAGGATTCACTATCGTTGATCTCACTAAGACCACATACAGAGATGACACCTTCGTCTTTGCAAGAGATGTTATGCAAGTTTTCTATGCAAGGGACAATAATACAAAAGGAAGGACAAAAGTAGTCCTGGAAGAAAAAAGGAAGATTGTCAGTGTCGATGGAGTAACGGACGAAGAAGACTACAGGGGCTATCAGGAAATGTCTCCATTCGGGGCGAACGTACCCCTATCTATCCTTCAAGAGGGTGACGAACCTGCTTACGTATGGCTTGATCACAATGAGGCCCTCATTATTGATGCACCTAAAGATAGTTAGATTATTGTTAACTATATAATCATTATTCAGATGTTGTTCACCAACTATGTAATCTAATTTATATTTTGTGCGCTTCTCTAAAATTAAACAATTGACTATGTAATCAAATATTGAGATAATGTTCAGGAACACTATTATTTGATAATTATAGACCATTAATTAATTATCACAGAATTAAATAATCGAGGCACAAATATTTATATTATTTTACAATAAATTATATGTATTTACATGCACTAAACGGATAAAAGAAAAAACACAACCTAAACTAACGTAACCCTAATGCTAGCGTAGCGGTTAAGGCCCTATAATCTAGACCTCAAATTAATTAACTCCCATTCAAAGGATAAAAGGAAAAAGAAAACCTACCTTGGCGTACTCCCGCAGCGGTAAAAGCTAGCTACTGTGAAGCCCACGCCCTTAGTTCGAATCCTAGGTGTGGCAAAGTTTTTTTTCATATTTTTACATAATTAAATGAATCTCAACTTGAACTATAAAAATGATAATAAAACATTTCCTAATGTAAATCCTCCTTTAACGCAGCGGTTAAGCCACTAATCCCTCTTTCTCGCTCCCTCGGTTCGAAACCCAGACGGGACAATTTTTTATTTTTTATCCAGAGCCCGCGATAGTGGCTTTGATTTTAAAAAAATAAAAGCTAAGCGCCTACGGCAGTGGCAGCTACTTTGCCAGGTCTATCACTGTTGGTTTTTGCATAAAAACTGAAAGTGATACATGGAATCACTGCCGGTTCTAAAAACTAGCACTAATGACCACTATCACTACCGGTTTTTAATCAAAACCGACAGTGATAAGAATATTCCCTCCATGGGCTAGCAGTGCTCGCGCTGATCACCACAGTAGGAGCACTGCTCCCACCTACCACGATAGCTAGCCTATAAAATGGTGCCCTGCTAGGGAGCCTCTCCACGGCTAGTACTTGTGTTTATTTTGCAACTATGTTTGTTTGCTGTTTATTTCTCTAGTTCATTCTCTGCTTGCTAGTTTCCACATACATGGCCTCTCTATGGGAGAAAGCCCTCCACATACAGATATCGTTATGTGTCATAGTCAACCAAAATGGTGCACACAAGAGGTACTAGAAGAATGCTACTGAAGATAGAGCAACGCCAAAGATTGGAGATGCCACAAGGTTCACAGAGCCATCCGCTGCGGTGTGCTCTGGACTGTATGTCCAGAGAGACCTGGTGTGCTCTAGGCAATTTCCTATCCTAGAACGGCATTGGTTCATCGGTGCGGTGCCAAGCTGAATCTGGTGTGCTTTGGACTGTACCGAGAAAAAGACCATGTACAGCAGAGGCATGGATTAATCGATGCCACCTTGTCATCTCCAACCGGTATAGCTCATAGACCACCTCAGCGCTGCTATTTGACCCTAGTTGGTGCTAGAAGAATGCTACTGAGGTGGTTAAATTATAATGTGTTGATACACATTGATTGTAACATTGACCTGTACGCAAAAAAAATGTCTTTGTTATCGTATATGTAATTTTAGTGTAAGGTCTTTGTTATCGTATATGTAATTTATTTCTAATATTTTTGTTATTTTTTGATGTATTTCTGTACTCTATTTAAATAAATATATCATTGTTGTTAAAACTTTCCCATGGTCCTTTACATATATGCACCTTCACTATCGGTTCTATTTAAAAACCGGCAGTATGTTCACTTTCATTGTCGGTTGTAACTGAAACCGACAGTGATGTCCATGCCCCCTATATAAAAAACCATCGGCCACATACATCAATCCCACCCACACCCACGAACTCTCATATTTATTGGGTAACTAGAAATCTACATTCCGGTGTTGCATTGGTCTCAAAATTATTCTTAGGCTTGCACATGCCACGGGTGAAGGAAACATCAAGTTTGGGATTTTCTGGAGATGGTTTGCTACTTTCTGAGGTTTAATTGAATTTACGTGCGACGACACCGATTAATTATAGGTTGCACTGAGTCTATCCACGAAAAGATCCAGAATGGTGCCAAACTTTTGCACAGGGTCTCATGTGCCCTAGGGATCAGAATTTTGTTTAGGTCAATGAAAAAATCTAGTGGGTCGAAGATGTAATTCACCCTCTTTTGTCTCATTTAGCACAGAGAAAAATATAATAATAAAAAAATAAACTAAAAAACATAAGATCTTATGTGGGGCCTTAATTTGGGTATACATGCTTGCCAAAAAAAATTCAAGCCATTTCGACATAGGTGGAGTATACATGCTTCACAGAGGTACATCAGCCCTTTCATAGAACTATGACTATACACATAGGTTATCAATGTTTCTATGGTTCATATGCATTCTGGTGTCGTATTGGTCTTAAACTTTTTCTTAGCTTACACATGCCACGAGTGAAGGAAACACCAAGTTTGAGATTTTCTGGAGATGGTTTGCTACTTTCTGAGGTTTAATTGAATTTCCACGTGACATCACCGATTAATTATAGGTTGAACTGAGTCTACCAACGAAAAGATCCGGAATGGTGCCAAATTTTTACACAGGATCTCATGTGCCCTAGGGATCAGAATTTTGTGGAGGTCGATGAAAAAATCTATTGGGTCCAAGATGAAATTCACCCTCTTTTGTCTCATTCAGCACAGAGAAAAATATAATAATAAAAAAATGAACAGAAAAACCTAAGATCTTATCTGGGGCCTTAATTTGGGTACACATGCTTGCCAAAAAAATTTCAAGTCATTTTGACATAGGCGGAGTATACATGCTTCACAGAAGTATACGAGCCCTTTCATTGAACCATGACTATACACATAGGTTATCAAAGTTTCTGTGGTTCATATGCATTTTGGTGTCGTATTGGTCTCAAACTTTTTCTTAGGCTTGCACAAGCCACGGGTAAAGGAAACACCAAGTTTTGGATTTTCTAGAGATGGTTCGCTGCTTTCTGAGGTTTAATTGAATTTCCGCGCGACGTCACCGATTAATTATAGGTTGAACGGAGTCTACCCACAAAAAGATCTAGAATGGTACCAAACTTTTATATAGGCTCTTATGTGCCCTAGGGATAAGAATTTTATGGAGTTCGATTGAAAAATCTATTACGTCTAAGATGAAATTCACCCTCTTTGTCTCATTCAGCACATAGAAAAATATAATAAATAAAAAATTGATCAGAAAAACCTAAGATCATGTATGGGGTCTTACTTTGGGTTGTACATGCTTGCCAAAAAAATTTAAGCCATTTTGATATAGGAATACATATGCTTCTATTTATTCAGTATATAAAAGGAATATATATATATATATATATATATATATATATTTAAACATCACTGTCGGTTTCAAAAACCAGCAGTTATGAGATGAAACCGACAGTGATGCTGGTTATCACTATCGATTCATTTTGAAAACCGACAGTAATTTATAAAAAATTTAAAAAAATTGTGCCAGCCCTCGGGTTCGAGCTTGTGTCTCGGGGACTAGAGTTCTGAGTCTTAACCGTTTGCGCTAGTATAGGAGGTGTGTCAAGGCGTATTTTATTTTTTCTTTTTGACCTTTTAGAGTGCTTAATAATTTATAAATTAAACCAAAAAATGGGCCGCCTAGGACTCGAACACGGGTCTCTGAGGCTATATTGCACGGTCTTAACCGTTACGCTAGTTGGAGGATTTTGAAAGAAAGGGAAAAGATATCGTACTTAACCCGTAGCCATTGCACCCCCATTACTATCGGGTTAAGGAATGGCCCGGCAGTGATGTTGCCTCATCACTGCCGGTTTAGACCTTGCAACCGACAGTGATGAGCCATTAGGATAAAAACAAGGCGCGGGGGTGAAAATTTCCGAAGTCATTTTGACCCTGCGCCAACCCCTCCGCCTACAGCGCCGGAGCACCACCCTGCACTGACAGGCACCACTGCCCCCCGTGCACCCATCCACCCCCCCTCGTGCTCCTCTTCTTTGACGCCGTACTGCCCATTCGTGCCCTCGATGTGTCCCCAGTTAGTCCTACACCAACGCCCGTGACGTCGTCCACCGACCACGTCGGAGCTCCGCACCGTCCGTGCCCTCGTTCCTCATTCCATGACACTAGCCGTGACCCCCTCCTCCACGCCCACAATCCCACCCGCCGAGGCCTTCACGAGCACATGGACAACTGCTTCCCCACCCTACTCCTACTATCTTTAGCCCACAGTTGAGGGGTCGCAGCAATTGCGGATTGACCCTGCTCGACGAAAAAGATGCAAATGTGCCTCATCCGGTGGACGGCATCACTGAACCCGTCAATGTCAAGTTGTACATCTGTCAGGAATGGACAAAGGACAAGGTGATGCTCGGCTAGGCCTAGCCTACGGGAGACGGAACCATTAATGGCCGCCCAATTCCATAGGGGTACGCTCGCGTCACCATTGATAGAATACTTAATAAGAAGTATAACCAAGATACACATTGAGTACCCCGCAGCGAAAGATAGACTAAAACTTGGTCATAACAAAGGCTCTCAAGTGGCCTGGCACAAAGTGCTTCATTAAGCTTGACCACCAATTGTCCTCTGATGATGAGGACGACTATGAGTCGTCACCCACCCATGATGATCACTCACCATCTCCCAATAGAGATCACTCCCCTCCTCATCCTTTGCCATCACCCTCGAGAAGATAGAGGTCTCCTTCTATTCCTCCTCGTTCGACTCCACCTTCATCAGCCCTGGGAAAATAGAATTCTCATTGTCATCCTCCTCCTCCTCCACCTCAGCCCGAAACAAGATCAAAGGCATCCTCGTAGTCACAGAAAAGGTCCTTGGATTTGGTCGCTAATTCTCCCAAAGTGGACCAACAAAAAACAAAAGGTCATTTAGTGGCAGCGTTACAAATTTTGATGAAAGAAAAATTTACAGCACACATCTCGAAGGAAGATTGTGTTAGTTTCTTCAATCTCTGTGCCTCACTGCCTTAGTGTTTGTTGAAGTTCGAATTCAAAAGGCAAACACAGAATCAGTACACTACAATAAGAGCCGAAGAAATACACAATGAAGATTTAAGGAAGATACAGAAAGTACGTCGAAGACACCCCGAATTAACCATGGAAGAGGAAGCCGAACATCTATTATGACGTACAAGGGATGGAAACACCGGCAATGAAGTATGAAAGGGGCAATCTTTTGGTTCTCGATGACGAGTATAAAATTTGACAACATATATGCCGCCATTTGCATGAATATTATATGGCTCAAGCAACAGATACGGAGGACTTTGGTTTTGAGGTTATTATCCGTTCGCCACATGTTTTTATTATCCTGAAGAAGAGAAGTCGATATCGAGTGGGAGTGCTTGTTCCAGCTATACCAGAAATGCTCTCTTGATTCATAAATGTTGACGTTGTAGACTATGTAAGTACCCTACACGCACGATATTACAATCAACTACTCTCTTGAGACACAAATTATTAACTTTTGTGCACTTTCCATGATTTTATGTAGGTGTATAGCAAATTTTACATACTAAAAAGCAAATGGGGTAACATAGGCTTCTTGGACCCCTTTGCGAGTCAATGAGAAGACAATGTTTAGACCTCCATGGATGTGACGTGGAAGACCTGAAAGAGAGATTGATTGTTGTTTTTATGAATTCAAGATGAAGAACAAAACCTACATACTTCTAGCCTACAAACTGCGAGTATGTGTTCTCGGCTTTTAATTTTATGCTTCTTTTTTTTGTTAAGATTATTCGATAATTAGGATTCTATGATTGCAGCAACCATTTTGTCTTCATTTGTGTCAATCTTGCTAAACTTCTGATCGAGGTTGTGGGAACTTGAAAGAAAAAACTATTTCAGCATCTGGATTGCACTGGTGGCAGTGCTGAATTAGTAAGCCGATTCTAATAAACATATTATTTTTCTAATCAACACATACCGTTTTAATGTTGCTCCTTTTAATGTTGCACAGTATTCGAAGAAAACATATTGGTCCATTCAAGGTTGTCGAAATAGAGGGGAAGTACCTAAAACAGCTGGCGGGAAACAATGAATGCGGGTTTTATGTAATGTGGGCAATGCTTCGCTACATCGGCGGGAAATCAAAAGAAGCAGATAAGTCGGTGGTATAATCCCATTTTATTTATGTCTATAATAATTCAACAAAATGATTTTCTGATTTCTCTTTAGATATCTCTTTTTTGAACGACAGCGCAAGAAATATAACCACGAAAGGTTGTTAGACATAGAGATTATTGCACTGCAATCAAAAGCTAGCAAAATTCATCTAGCCTAGGTATTGGAAAAAGATGGTATATTTTTCATTGCACAATCCGTGAAGTTCAAGGACCAGTATGGCCTAGAGCGGCTCGCTAGATTATTGTAAGAAGTCCGAGAAGCATGCTTCATCTTATCGAATAATTTCTTTTTTTATTTTGAAGGATCGAGATCTTGATAAAAATATTAAATTGTAACCATAACATTTGTAATGTTTAATATTGATGGACCTGTGGTCTACATAGCGTATATAAAGTGAAACTCGATTTGACGAAAAAAATAAATTAAAATAATTATAAAACAATAAAATACGAACGGGCCATCACTGCCGGTTAGCAACAAACCGACAGTGATGGACAAGATGGCACTGCCAGCTTGAGCCACGAACCGGGCAGCGTTGCTTAGACATCACTGTCGGGTCTTGTCCCAAACCGGTAGTGATGGTTACGACAAACACTGCCGGTTAAAGACACAAACCAACAGTGATATTCGATGTTACACTGCCGGGTGGTCTCATGAATCGGCAGTGTTAGTGGAAATGAACTCTGCCGGGTTGTGTAAAGGACCAGCAGTGAAGTTACATAACACTGCCGGTTTGTAGGAATCGATAGTGATAGCTAACCCTCATTATTGTCGGTTTTGGTTGTGTTGGTTCAAATCCGACAGTGATGGAGTGTTTTGAACCGACAGTATTGTCCTAATCTAAGGTAGTGCAACTCCTAAACATATAATAGATGCTAGGAGGTTGAGGAAGAAAGCAACATGTATACAGCCCCAAACTACACGAATAAAAGGACACACACAAAGACAACGTGCTTAATTGTCTCATTTTATGGAAAATGCAACAGTTTTCACTGTCGTGGCAATTGCGTTTAGCCAAGTTATCTTCTGTTAGGATAACCCCTCTACGAAGATACCAAAGGAAATCTTTATCTTGAGTGAGACCTTTAAATTTCAAATAAGTTTATTAAGTTGAGAATGTTTCGATGAATCAGAGCTGAATATTTGTTTCAAAAAAAAAGAATTAGAGCTGAATAATGCGATTTCACTAAGAATTGAACCTTGGATCCAAATTCTAACAAAAGGCATCATGGCCTGTGTAAGCCTAACATGCATTAGTAAGGCAAGAAAGGTCATTCCAAGCTACTAATTTGGATCCAATTAAATCATGTCTTCACGAAATGTTTAGAGGTGATGTCTAAAGACTTTAGCTACAGTAGTATGCTTGTGCCTATCAATGTTGTATAAACAAGGATACCCCTCTCTCAACGGGTAAGTTTCCCAATCACTTGGCCCTATTTGGATCCCATGGTCTAAAGTTCCACTTACCTCTTGAGGCTCCAAATATGAGATCTAAAGTTTAGCCAACCTCACAAAAACTTTAAACCACACAAGTAAACTAGAGCGTTCTAACGTTTTAGTCGTTAATATTACCGAACTAAAACTTTAGACTATAGGATTCAAAGTGGACCTTATCCTCCCAGAATCTCATTTCCGTCTTTCATTGTGAACATCATCGTGCACGAGTCGGAGAGGAGCCATCCAATCCTCCAAAGAACACACGTGCTAGAGTTGGACACTTGGCCGGACAGGAAGGAGAGGTCCGAAGAGCTCCAGTCTAAGAGTGCGAGTGACAGCACTACTACAGAAAAAGGAAACACCGTCAGTTCCTAAAGGCCTATTACTACCGGATTGCAACCGGCACAGGGAAAGCAGCAGTGATGTCCCTGGATTACCACTGCCGGTACTTCACCCGTCAGTGATAGGCTTTTAAAAAAACCAAAAAAAAAGAATACAACAAGCAAGCATGCTCGCTGGAGCATGCTCGTTACTGCCGCCGCCATGCTCGCTAGCTACCGCCGCCGCTCCATCATAGACAAAGGAGGAGGGGTTTCAACATATCACAAATCAACTTAACTATAAATCGATTCGTACATCACTAAGGAGAAGGGTTCAGCACATTACAAATTGGAAGGATGGGGAAGGATTCATACATCACAAATTCAGTACATCACAGACAAAGGAGAAGGATTCCGGTACATACAAAGAAGAACATTGCAGATGTCATGGGATTGGGAAGGAATACACCTTGTCATGGCTCCGTCGCCCGGGCGCACCTCTTCCTCCTCGCCGCCGCTGGATCTGGATCCACCTCCAGTGGGCACCAGCACTCCAGATCCGGGCGAGGGTCCCAGGCGTAGTGGAAAGCGCACCTCGGCGGCGGCCTCGATCCGTCACCTGTGCCGTCGAGGTAGTTCGCGCTCCTCCAGGTGGAACAGGCGTGGGGGTCAACGGCAAGGTAGTCGTGCCCCACTTCGACGAACAGGCGCGGGTCGACGGCGAGGTTGTCGCACCCCTACTGGCGGAACAGGCGCGGGTCGACGGCAACGGAGCTGGCGAAGCCCTCGGACGAGGAGGATAGATGGCGCGAGGAGGGGGATGGGGCACGTGGCGAGGGAGGTAACAAGAGGGGAGGGCGAGACGGCGCGATTGGAGGTCTAGGCGGGGGAGGAGCGAGCGGCGGAGGAAATCAGGGAGGAGAAGAAGTCCGGGAGAGAGAGAGAGAGAGAGAACAGATAGAGGTGTGGACTGGATGGATGTGAGTTTGGAGTTAACCCGGATACATAAAAATTTCGGGTCTGACTGTGGATCAGTGTCGGCTAGCACTATAGCCAGACAGTGATAAACATCAGTGCCGGATTGTACTAGCAACCGACAGTGATAATATCTATCACTGTCGGTTGGTATAAAAATTCCGGCAGTGATAGACTTTTTCCTTATTAACCATGACGTATCTATCAGTGTCGGTTTTAAAATTCCGGCAGTGATTGCTTATTCTGTAGTAGTGCAGGGATGGCCGTGTGAGGGAAAGATGTAAATGTGAAAGGGGAATCATTCTTTTATAAAGGAAGAACTTTATTAATTCAATCATTACGTCGATTTGATACAATAATCATGAACCCATTTTCGCCCTCTGTATAAAAGCACACAGCCTAGACAAAGCAAAGAGAAGCCTGTCACTCTAATGACTATCGATTCTAAGACTAAATCACCACCCATGTGTCTGAAAGAAAAAAAAAAACATGACCGCTTACCTAATTGTTGAGATGCCACTACAAGCAAAGCCTCGTGAAGTAACCTTTCGGAGGATAACACGTGCGAGGCCAATGGATAACTGAATGTACCACCTGTAAAAGGACCAAAGCGATCGGAGTCATGGGTGGTAAAACCCTAGGCGGATAGGGGTATACTGTATATCCTGCAGAGTGGATCCCAAGCATGGGCCGGCGGCCTGCATAAGATTGCACGAGCGATTCTAGCATATAGGCAAATGCAGTCTTGAACTCCCTTTTGCACGGCCCAATCCTGCATATGGCGCCTAGTACAATAAAACAGACACTTGGATCATCCATAGAGCCTGGATAAGACCATGTACAGGCTACCAAACACAAGGTTACCTGCGTAAACATTATCTGCATTCCTTATCTCTTTACATTACTCTTTTTTTTAATAGGTGGTATAAGGTGAATAATAGAGAACATGTCACTGTCCGTATGGCATAAATCATACAAGTGCGGCGATGACTGTTAGGATGAGAGACTGAATGAAAGAGGGGGGTGGATGAGAGAAAATGACTCAGAATTCCTTTCCACTACCTGTGTGTGTGCAGACAGGACTCCTCATCATCAAGAGATGGCGCTATCAGTAGCACACAAGTCACACAAGCTAAGCTCGCTGATTGTACAAGCAATGCAAAAGCCCGGCAAAGGGACCACTGCTGATGACTGATGAGTAGCGAGAAACCAACCCATCATCAGTGAAAAATGTACTACGTAGTTTTTCGTGTGGACTTCGTTTCAACCACGCAGGAAAATTGAAACAGATGGGAGTACTTGCGTGCACATTGAAACCCCTCTAAAGTTTAGTGTGGAATCACACAATTAGTGCCGAACAATAATCTTTTCCTCTGTAAAGATGGAGGATTCGGTGTGGGCTTAGATACGATGCTAAAGAACTTGTGCTGATATGTACCAAGCTTTGATGCTCTGCTGGAGGGTTGACTATATAATATATAAAATCCACACAAAAATGTAGTGTTCTGTTCCTACGGGATTCAATTATCTGAAAAAAAAAACAGTAGGACTCGAGAAAACTCCACACCACCAACTGCCACTTCATGTTTCGTGGTTGTAATTGAAGAGGGGAGTACAAAGGCGTTGCCAGAGAAAATCAACCATGTGGGTGTGTGGGTTCAGCCTGCCAGTTGAGACATAAGTACAGGAGGGGACCGATAGAGAAACAGAAACCAGTAAAAATTGGCTGAAATTTCGATCAAAATTATCAATTCTTCATGAAATTCTAGCAAAAAATTGAAATACCTAACCGAAGTGGAACGAAAATTATCGGTATATATATTTTGCGGAGGTCATTGGTAGGAACAAAAATCCCTGATTTTTGACGAAAACTGACTAAAATTCTGAAGCCTATTGTTGTGACCACCATCCCTTTGGCGTTATGTGCCTGCCTTCTTTTTTTTTCTCGAATACCAGGAGAACAGCGTATCATTGTAGTAATAGCAAAGAAAGGAGTCATACGTAGACTCAAACACACACACCTACTTTCTAACTGAAACTAATCACCTTCGGAACCTTTTTGGCCATGGTTTTTCTGGCTTCAGCTTCCTCTGACATGAACATTGTAGTATCACTGTTTACAATCGTAGTAGAAGCTATTTCTCTCTCGCCAGCCCAAAATACGTTAGGCCTTGTTTAGTTGGCGATTTTTTTTTTGGAAAACGGTATTGTAGCACTTTCGTTGTTATTTGACAATTAGTGTCCAATCATAGTCTAATTAGGCTAAAAGATTCGTCTCGTGAATTTCGTCTAAACTGTGTAATTAGTTTTATTTTTTATTTATATTTAATGCTTCATGCATGCGTCTAAAGATTCGATGTGACGGGAAATCTTGAAAAATTTTGTAAAATTTTGGGAACTAAACAGGCGCTAGAAAAGATGGTGTGGTGCAGCCAGGATTTGATGGCTTCACCGGCTTCTGAGCTACATTACAGTTACACTAGTGAAGCCGAAGCCGACGTAAGCCTCTCTGAAGAAGCCCTCAACAGGCAAGGGAGGTGCTTCAATGAGAGTAGAGGATCGGAGGACGAGACACTTACTACCACCTGTTGAAAAACACAAGCAAAACATGCTTCGTTTGATGAGGAGTGCAAGTAACAGAAGAAGAGAATGAAGTGACTTGCCACCTGTAGGAGTATGTAGGAGTTGTAATTTACAAAAATCTTATTCTATATATATACATACAACACCTAAATTTACATAGACCAGATACTAGTAGTAAGCACTAGACTGGAAAGATGATATCGTACAAAGGAGTAGGACACCACAGCTGAAGCATTCTCTTGGGATTTGTCATCCCAATCCAACAACCATGTCACCACCACCCACGGAACCACCCATCCCTCTACCCTCCGTCCCCCCACAAATCACCAAGAGAAGCTCAACTGCTCATGCTACATGCCACCAAATCGATCTCCTAAAAACAAAACGAAGAATCCTAACTCCATCCAAGAACAAAAAGATCAAGGGAGCGAGCGAGAAGAAACAAGAGGAGGAGAGTCTATGGGTGATGACTGATGACAGCATACACCAAGAAACGCTCAACTCATACGTAGTAGTAGTAGTACCACTCTGATGGACCGGTGGCGGTAGGCATGGCGCGCGGCGAGATCGGGCGGCCGGTGGTGGGCCGGCCGACGGTGGAGCTAGCGAGCATGATGCGATCACCACCGGTACACCATGCCGGAGCACTTGCCCTTGATCCAGTTGACGCTGCGGCGCACCGACTCCCGGACCTTGCCCTCCACGTCGTACGTCTTGTAGACGACGAGCCGCTTCCTCCGCTGCAGCTCGGCGTCGTCCACCTTCCTGGGCGCCGGGACGGCGGCGGCGGCGGCGGTGTCGTCCAGTGCGGCGAAGGACGGGGTGTACCCTCTGAGGTTGACGGAGCGGCGGTTGGCGGAGGTCCAGTTGGTGACGCTGCCGGAGCGCTTGAGCTGCCCGCCGCCGGCGCCGGCGCCGCCGTCGACCTGCAGGGTGGGCCCGTAGGAGGCCGCGTAGGAGGCGCTGTAGGAGCGCAGGTTGATACCCGGGGTGGGGCGACCTGTGCCGGCGACGCCGCTCTTGGTGCTCCCGGTCCGCTGCACGGGCGGCGGCGCCGGGCGCGCCCACGAGCTCACGCTCCTGGCGCGCTGCACCCTGGTCGACGACGACCGCGGCGGCTGCGGCCGCGCGTACGAGGCGCTGTAGCTCCGCAGGTCCACCCCCGCCCCGCCCCCGTACATGCTTCCCCTCTCCGCGCAAGACACCGACCTCTCCATTGGCATCCCTCTCTCTTCTCACTGCGTGCTGCCTTGCTCTCAGTCTGTCTCTCCCAGCAAGCAAGCAAGCAGCGCGAGGAGGGGAGGGCCAGGAGGCCGCCTCTTTATGGTGAGCAGCCAGCGGGGTGGTGTGGCCGTGCTCGGATCCGCTGCGCCGCTGGTACTGTGAGTGTGCGGGGCGTTGGGCAACCCGTGCGGCTGGCATTCTGAGCCGTCGGATCCAGGAGCTGGATGGGTGGCATCGACGGTTTGGATCCGTCGTCGAAGCTGTCGGATAGGAGAATTGACAGCTGGGATGGGTGGGGAAGATGTTGCTCAATTTTCGTCGTCGCATTTACTGAGACATTAAGGCTGTCGATTCGAATTTAAGGTGCTTGATGTGTGTGTATTGTGGACTGTGGTTCAACAGCAGTGGGCAGCGGACAGGGTTGATTGTGTTTCAAGGGTGCCGTCCGTGGAGCGGTTGGGCCTACACGTATCTGGATACCCGATGGGTTTTTACCCGATACTATGCGGGGTATGGGATGAATGTATCACTTAGAGAGATAGCAATGCTAGCGCCTACATGTCCGGACGCGTGTCTGGACTCCTGCACATCATGTTCTGTACGCTATTTTTTCGGGCCCTGCACGAGCACCTCGCCCTGTCCTAGCGTCCGCATGTCCAGATGGCTCCCCTCGCACATCCAGCCCATCCTGTCTGTCTCGATTCGAGGCCGCTCGCCCCGCCCTCATCGTGCCCCGTCTGTAGGACACTAGTGCGCCACGCACCCCGTCCGTCGGCCCCTAGCTCATCACGCCCCGTTTCCGACGTCCGTGCCATGCCACAATCACTCCCCGCAACCCTAACTCTCCGAACAACATAAAACACGTGCAACATAAAACACCTGAATGCAACGTATTGTATGAAACAGATGAAACATCTGGAACATAAACTTGTAACATATGTGTGAAATATATACAACATCTAGATAAAACACTTACAACTTACAACATAAAAGCATTTACTGCAACATAAGACTAAAACAGTTGAAATATTTAGAACATATTGTTGCAAAATATGTGTGAAAACATATACAACATCCAGATCAGAACTTGCAACATACGTCTGGAACAGATGAAACATTTTGAACAAATCTCTGAAACACTTGCAACATACGCAACATCCCTAATCTACTTTTGCAACATCTATATGAAACAATTACAACATACCTCTGAAAGTATTTGAAACACTTGAAACATACGCTTGCAACATGCGCTTTTATCGCAACATCTCCTTTGAGAGAGATGGGGAGACGCAGAGAGAAAGTATGCTTGGGCCGGTAGCGCGCGGGCTTGAAAAAGCTGCGTCCAGACGGACGGACGCCTGCCCCTAAGCACTTCCATCTGACTAAGGATATGTGGATGAGAGTGCACATGATCGAAGCTTATATAGTCAAATTATATACAACTTTAGTGCATACAATTGAAAATTTTCAAATTTGTTTTTAAATGTTTATAAGACGATATTTTTATAACAATTGGCTGCATATTATAAAATAAATTAAAGATCAAAACTCTATTTTATGACCTTTTTCTCTAATCAAATACATTCATCATCCCTCGACGGAGGTAGTATATCCTTCCGCATCTAACAAATTACATATTTATTTCTTATTTGGCATGACTCCAAAATAACTCCGCCTTCTTGCTACATTCAAGAAGAAAGATAAAATCGATTCTTTGCTACAGTTCACTTAGAAAGCCGGAGCCAAATCTCCATGAAATGTGGTCTTAGTTCACTTATGTGGCGACTTGTTATGAGCTTGAGCTGGCTCGTTTAGCTGGCATAAAAAACATAATGTATGTATTTATCTAAAACTTGAGATAGGAATAATAATGGTACAAAAGAACCCATCCATAAGCCTTAGTCTATCTCCAACGAGGATAAACCAAATACAAGATCTATTCTATGTTTGGTAGTGCTACAGGCAAATGATTCAATATCTATTTTTTATCTTCTCCAATAATAAGATCCAAAAGAGACCTCTTTCTGCAAATGGGTCTCCAGGAGATACGATACTCAGATTTAGGTTATGCCTCTCCTGACACCCAAAATGGGTCGTCTGTATAAGTATTCTATTGGAGGTTGATACAGTACTTCGGAGACCAATTTTGGGTTTAGGTGTCCTTATAGATCACCTATTGGAGACAGTCTTATATCAAACAAATAGTAAGATGTGCTGATATATATACAAGTATAACAATATACTATAATACTACACCATGCATTCATGGTCCATACCCCATACCATGTATAAACACAAAGTTATAGAGTCATGTTAATCCCAAGTTTACAGGGTTTAGTTGTAGCTATCAATCAATTGTAGAGTGCAAGGCATAAAGTCATAAAAATTAATATAAGCTTAAGACAAACAACTTTGGCTCGTGAGCGAGCTTGTTATTAAGTACACAAGCTAAAATATTGATTAGTCGAGCGAGCTATCGAACCATGAGTTTTTTATTTAGCCCTACTTATGTCATGTTATTTTTTTTCAAAACTTATGTCATGTTGATATTTGTATCAATAGTTGGAAATGCCTAGAGAACGTAGTAATTAGTTCAACACGAAGGGGGGAATATGTAAACCTAAAAAGAGTTGTAGGTTTTAGTCGGTATGTAAAACTAATTAGTTCTAGTTGCAACGGCCAACGGGTATTTTTGCAATTTTACCTTATCTATATACATAATCTTATTCCTATCTTTTCAGTTCAGTTCTACGATCGTCATCCATGAGAACGATGTTTTTTTCGCTTTTAGGGTCTTGGGTAGGAGGGGATGTGCCGGTTAGGAGGTTTGCTTTGTTTTTCCCTGCCTTGGTAGTCTTTTAGCCTACTACTTCACTACTTGGGGGATGAGTCTGTCTGTTGGTGACTTTATTAGTCGTCAAAAAGTCTAAAGATTGTATATCATCATTCTTAATGAAAATCTGGTGCACGTCAGCAGCACGTGTTCTTTCAGATTCAGTGATGACAAGATGAAAACTAAAGGTGAGAAGTTTGACCAAAAAAATTTAAAGGCGAAGAATATTTTGACACGTGTACTTTCATTATTTCTGTATGCAAAGTTCAAGGTAAAAATCTCTCTCCACTGTAGTTTGCCGAGTGAAAATAGTCTCAGAGAAGAAAAGGTTGTCTTGTGACGACGTTGTGTCGTTTTAAGCTAAAGTTTGACAACAAATTTCAAGGAAGGAAAAAAGTACGACAAATTTTGCTCAGAACTGTGAGAGTGGTCGTGTATCAACACTTCCTGCTCCTCTTCCTGTATATAAACATCGTGATAAGATTTGCTTTTTGAAGGCCAGAGAATGGATGGAGCAGGTCACTACCGGAGACCGGCTCTTTGCCGAGTGCCAAGTGGTTTGCCGAGTGTTTTTTTTTGACACTCGGCAAAGAAGCTCTTTGCCGAGTGTTTTTTTTGACACTCGGCAAACAAGCTTCTTTGCCGAGTGTTTTTTTTTACACTCGACAAAGAAACTCTTTGCCGAGTGTTTTTTTTACACTCGGCAAAGAAAATTTCAAAGCATATTTTGAAACAGTAAATTAATTCAAATGAAAAAGTTTTCAACTACAAAGTTGTATAACTCATCAATATGTACCATGTTTGTTTTGGTCTTTTCTTCATATGACAAAGTGAAAGTAAATTTGTTTACAAATCTAACATATCTCTCTTGTAGTTTATGAAACTACAAGAGAGATATATAAGATTTGTGAACAATGTTAGAACGACAATGTCGGATGAACAGATGACTAAACAACCAAAATAAACTTTGTATATCTCGAAAAGTTATGAAACTTTGTAATTGGCAACTTTTTTATTTGAAATCATCTTGTCATGCAAAACTGTGTTTGAATTTCAAAAATTTAAAATTTGAACTTTTCAAACGACCTCGGATGGAAAAACAACCAAAATAAACTCTGTAGATCTCGAAAAGTTATGAAACATTGTAGTTGGCAACTTTTTGATTTGAAATCATCTTGTCATGCAAAACTACGTTTGAATTTCAAAATTTTGTAAACGACCTCGGATGGAAAAACTTCCTAAACTAAAAGTGTAGATCTCGAAAAGTTATGAAACTTTATAGTTTACAACTTTTTTATTTGAATTCGTTTAGGGCCTCAAACAAGCAATTTACACTCGGTTTAGTATAATATGTTGAGAACTAAAACGGAATCTAGACATAAGTGACAGTGTGGTGCAGTGGTAGAGGAGGCTCGCGCGCAGGGGAGGTCGCGGGTTCGAATCCCGTCGGCCGCGTTGCTGCGAATTTTACACGAAAAATGCTGGTGGGGCCTCCACCGATTAATTTTTTTTTCATTTTTCTATTTTTTTCGGGTTTTTTTTCGGCACTCGGCAAAGGCTTTGCCGAGTGTCTTTTGCCGAGTGCAGCACTTGACAAAGCCTTTGTCAAGTGTAAATTGAGCTTTACCGAGTGCCCCTGGCACTCGGCAAAGCCACTGAGTCCGGTAGTGGGTGTAGCAAAAGCGACGGTAAAAGTATCTCTTCTTGTGTAAGTTGTATGTGGCGATATATTTTTTAGATGTCTTGTAATGTCGTTTTGAGCTACAGATGATCCAGTTTTCTGCATGAATAGTCTCTTTTGATTTAGATGTAGCATGTTTTTCTTATTAACAAGTCCTGTGTGTTCATGATGATTGCCGAAAGAAAGGATTACGCGTCATTAGCAAGCACATTGCAGAACTGTCTCGTCACACGATAACTCACATCCAAAGATTTCGGCATTAACAAAAAGGAAAATCGAATAGTTTATTTTTTTTAAAAAAAAAGAATCAATCCAGTTTATATATATTACAACTAAGCCAAAAAAAAAGTACAAGTATCAGCATTGCCAACTTCCTTCCCAAGGAAACGTCGCCATAGGTAAAAAAAATCTGCACAACTGTCGGCATGCCAAATTCTATTATTACATACTGTATATCCAAGAAAACGTCTCCATAGGTATTTGATTTAGGCTACGTTTAGTAGCGATTCTCCTACAGCTTTAGAAGCCGCTTCACCGTGCAACCAACCAATAGCTAGTTTGGTAGCACTTATCTGCAGCAGCTATTGCGGTGGCTGCTGCAACCTACTCTCACAGCTACCACTGTACAAACAACAGTTGGTGCTGCAAAAGAGTGCAGCCGAACACGTTGAAAACAGCTTTGTACCTGAAGTCACACAAAACCATGTGACTAGAGCTGAAATGCAACGGAGGAGCAAAAAAAAATCGAGCTTCATCTTGCTCCCGTGGGTCCCGCCATCCCACGCGCCAGACCAGTTTTTACTGGTTAAGAGAAAAACATTCCGAAAAGTCATAATTTCTCCATCATGATTTCAAATTGGATGATCTTTATATGTTTTTTTTACCAGCTTGACGAGAGCAATGCAATGGTGCAGTCTATTCTTCGTTTTTGGAGAGGTAGAAAAATCTGGCCTGCCCGGTTATGGAAACCTGCTAGGTTGTTTTCTACTGTATGACTGTATGAGCCCTCCAAAATCTTTTTTTTTTTTTGCCCGGACTCCGAACTAGACGATCCATATATGTTTTGCAATCGTCTCGATGAGAGAAATGCAACGATGGGGGCCATTATGCATTTTGACAAAGTCCCAAACTCGGCCTAGCTGGTTTTTGAAAGAATGGTTTCAGCTGAAAATTTTTGGGGCTAGCTCCTTTTGATCTTTCAATGTGATTTTCTTATTCCATCTTCAGTTCCCTAGTTGTGCTATGGTCTTCAATAGATGGAAAAACATATAGAGTACATAAATAGGCTTTAGAAGCTACTTGGAGCTGTTTTGTGCCAAACCGGGTAAAATAAAATAGCTCCACCTGAGGAGCCCCTTAAAACGTGCTCTCACAATGGATGGATGGGAGATGGAGCTGAAAATAATAGCTTCATGTAGCTCCAAATTGCTCTGGTGGACCATGTGTGTGATTCTATGAGAGTATGTTTTGAGGTCCACTGTGAAGCTATTTTGAACAGTTTCACCAAAACAACGACTCGAGCTCCACTTGAAGACTCGTGTAGCTGAAGCAAAAAAAAAAAATAGTTTCCCTAGTGAAGTGGAGTTGTGTCAAACGGGGCTATAATCGGATAAACATATATGATATATGTATGGATATGTTTTTGAGAAAATAGGAGGGATCAGAGGCTAATCCCTATTGGAATGTAGTAAAAGCACCAACAAGAGTACAGGCAAGACAAACAAATTCAAGAAACAAAGAAAATGAGGCAAATTACACAAAATGCTCTAGCCATAAAACATTAGATGAAAAATACTTCTTCGAGCGAAGGATAACTAAGCCGAAGACAGTGAAGCAGTGTTTGCAGCGATCCAACGAAGCTGCTTCGTTTCTGAAAATGTGACTATTTCTGACATACCAGATACACAAACACATCAGCATAATAATCTCCATAAAGAACAGGACCATAAGTTGGGACTTGAAACTCTCCAGGGCCTCCAGAGGTTCAAGCTCATTTGGCACCTGGATTCCAACGAGGCTCCAGCAAGATCTAGCAAACTGACAATGTAGAAAGAGGTGCTCTCCACCGTTTCCTCGCAATCATCATTGCAAAGAACACAAAGATAGGATTGAAGCTACATAATTTGTGTTTATGCTGACAAGATGATCTCCATAGCCATTTAAACATTGGATGAACCCAGTTCTGTCCCATCAAGTGCTTATATGCCTTTGAGGAGGAATAAGTGGTTCCGTTCCATCGCCCTGTTCGTTTGGCTTATAAGCCGTACTTTTTCAGCCAACGAACAATATTTTTCTCTCACAACGAATCAACCAACAGTACTTTCAGCCATGTCTTATCAGCCAAACAAACAGGGCACAATAAATATAAGTACAGACATCTTTCTCTTCTCACCAGGGCAAATTCAGAATGGAGGATTCAAGCATCAGCCATTGATCAAGAGCTTCCACTAATAGAGGGAGGTTGAAAAGAAAACATCAAAGGTAAACAAATCTAGTTTTGGTCCCTAAATTTGTTTTGGAACTTGCAGTAGTATGTATCTTTTCATCATCAAAATACTTATGTCCCTTGTGATTGCTCTCTGGGTTGATGGACTAGTAAAAGTATAAGCCATGAGTGTATCATACACATCTATCGAGAGAAAAAGACAAAGTGGTCTATTTTGTTTTCTTCAGGAGGAACCATAAACCATGGTGGAACAAACGGCTTATGTTTGTTGCCTCAAAGTTCCTATCGAACCCCTAATAAGGACGAAATGTGTAAACGAGGCTCGTACATGCTCATTTCATCGGCTGCATGTTTATATATAAGATAAGATTAAACCAGGAGATGAATGGACAGGATTCCATGGCCATGGCTGTTGCTTGATCCAACATCCAACAAAGATACTACTACCGTCGGGCAAAGCCAGGCCTTGGCTGCCGGCGCACGAGAGGTCGCATTCTCAGTTTCGCATCGCGCTCTCGCTCTCATCAGGCCGGTGGTCCAGCGCTCTACACAACACACCGGCGCGACGACGCCGACCACCACCTCCTGCACGGGGCGCGCCCGGCGTGCCTGTCGAGGGCCGGGCATTGATCAACACGTAAAAAGGAAGAAAAAAAAAAGAGAGGAGATGGCCGATGGATCAATCGGGCACGAGAGCTACAGCGCACGCTGGATTCGTGGCGAAGCCAGCCGCGGACGGAGGGTGCGACACGTCTCGCCCAGTGTGCCCCTGTCACGTTGCGTTGCGGCAAAGCGAATTTATCCCGTGGCGACAGGCACGATCGAACTCGATCGTGCCAAGAACGTGCCACTGAAAAGGTCCGTAACAGACGGGCGCCGCGCCATGGCATGCATCCATCCATGCGGAAAGAAAAAAAACAGGCAACGATATGTTTTTTTACCTCATACAAGAGAAACCAAAACGATACAATTAAGACGTCCAAACAGACGAACGTCTCCCTTGGCTCACTCCTGTAAGTGCCGCTCGCCCAGTGACCCTATCCGCTTGTTCTATCCGTGCGTCCCAATGATCGCTGCGCCGTTTCTCCCTGCGTCGTCGTGCCCATCTGTCCACCCCACTCCGCCTCGCCACCGCCAGTCTCTTGCAGTGCCATGCCCCCACCGCGCCGCACCCCATCTCCTGCGGCCTCCTCCGCGCTGCCTCCCCGCGTTGCCTCCTCCACGCCGTATTCCCTACCGGACCCGGTCTGCCTCTCCCGCCTCCACCGCACTGCCTCCTCGCCGCGGCTGGCGCGCTCGCCGCGACCGCCTCAACCGAGCTAGCTAGCCCCAGCCGTCCCCACCGAGCCGGCGAGCCTCCACGACGGATTCTCCAGCAAGCAGGTGAGGAGGACAAGATTTGTGTGACGCCGCGCCTGCTGACGAGTTGCCCGTGCCGCTGCCGCACAGCGAGGTCCATGCGCCGCCATCGACCTCCGTGCTAGCGTGCCTCCATTCGTCCAAGCAAAGCCCATGTTGCAATAGTATGCTTCACGTGTTTTATCTGGATGTTGTGAGTGTTTCATCTTGATGTTGTAAAAGTAGATCGGAATGTTACACATATTGCAGTGGCTATACACGTATGTTTCAAGTGTATGTTCTAAATGTTTCATCTCGTTTTCCAGACATATATTTGCAAGTGTTTTATCTCGATGTTGCATATGTTTTCACACAGACGAAGTGTTTTCAGCTGTCTTTTTGCAAGTGTTTCATACGCATGTTTCAAGTGTTTCAGCTGTTTATACGTATGTTGCAAGTGTTTCATGATATTTAAAAAGCGGATCTGATGTTGCAGAGTGTTTCAAATACATGTTTCATGTGTTTCATCTGCCTTCAGACGTACGTCGCAAGTATTGTATCCAGACATACGTTCTGCTGCCTCACCTTCGCCTTGTTGTCTCCTCCTCCTCCTCCCGGCGCCGGCTAGGCATCTGTCGCCCTCTCCTCCTCTTCTAGATGTTGGCATAGCTATCTACTGTAGTCACCTGTTGCAGCTGCTGGCCGGCTGTGTGCATGCACGTGAGAAGCTAAGGGGGCGCGAGCGTAGACTCCTCATGTGCAGTCAGGCGGTGTGAGCCCCGCGTAAGCGGGCGTGGGATGCAACTACGTGGAGGGAGACGGAGTGCAGACGCAGACGTACGTCTATCCGTCCGGACGCTAGCACTGCCGCGAGAGAAAACGTCGTTCTTTCAGTAAAAGCACGTGAGACAATCCACGTCCGATTTCGTGTTCATAGCGTTGCAGTGGTACAAATGAATCAATATTTCGTACGTGAAGTGATTTGATTAACACTACCTTCTTGTCCAGTGTGAGATACCAAGCGATACGCGACAACCGGGACTTCCCTTTCAGATCTGATTTTATCGGTTGCAGCTTGAATCGAAGCGACATAGCGCCAGATTTGCCGTTTTGGAGAGCGCAAAAGTATCTACGCTCAGTCACGCAACTCAAATAGATTACTACCGCTACTAGAAAAGGATCGGAGAGAGATAGAAAGATCTGGAGAAGAAGAAAACTGGAGCTTTATCTCCTCCTCGTCAGTCTTCCGCGGATCGGAGCAAGTCATCACTTTTTTTTACTAAGGAGTATTACTCGCTCTGTTTTAAAATATATGTCGCTTTTAGTTTTCGTGCAGTAAGTTTGGCTCGATTAGTAAAAAATACGTGTAACATTTGTATCTCTAAATAAATTTATTAAGAAACTAGATTCAAAGATCTTTCCAATAATATCAATTATATACCATAAATATTAATATTTTTAAATATATTTTGTCAAAGTCTCGAGAAGCAGAAACGACAGATATTTTTTTTTTGAGCGGAGGGAGTATACTACCAGTGCGGTAGTAGTACTATATATAAAATCAAATCCGCCTCATCTTGTATGTCACGCACCAGCACGAGCGAGATTCTTGCAGAGGCATCGTATATATCTGATATCTCCAACCCAACGTGAAAGGGTGAGAGGATCTCACCGGGAGGTGAGATACGGGCTGCACAGTGCTAGTGCCTGTACCTTTCACTCGTCGGCGAGGAGAGCAGCCAGCAGCGTAGAAACACACCTGCCTGCCTGCACTTTGCGTTGTTGCTTTGGACGGTTGGGTTGGGCCTGAATGGGATGGAATGGAACCGAATGAAAGCGACGAGAGCTGCCACGAATTCTCGCCCCGTCTCCCACTCTCCCCCCACCCCACCTGATGCTGATGCTGACGGTGACAGTGGCGCCACAGCCATTACTGATGGATAGCGGCTCCGCGACGGATATGGGCTCGGCAGGCAGGCAGGCAGGCCGGCCGGCCTCACAGTCGCCGGTCGCGAGTCCTGGGGGAAGTCGCGCGCGCCCATTATTGGGCCAACGAGCCGCACCGCGCGCACCGGTGGTGGTGATCTATCCAAGTTCCAACCTCGGCCGACAAGTTGATCCGTCCGCGACCGCGAGTTGATTGCCGCCGGCAGGCAACTTGTGCAGCTCGCGGACAAAGGCGAGAGACCGACCGACTGCTGGCTCTGGCCTGTCCTCCTCTGCCGACATGGAGCTGGGGCAGGGGCTGAGCGCGGACAAAACCGGCGGCGGTGGCCAGGGGCCAGTTTAGTTACACCCCATTTTGCAAAATTTTTCAAATTTCCTATCACATCGAATCTTTAAACGCATGCATAAAGTATTAAATATAAATAAAAAATAAAACTAATTACACAGTTTAGATGAAATCCACGAGATGAATCTTTTAAGCCTAATTAGACTATGATTGACACTATTTACCAAATAACAACGAAAATGCTACAGTAACACTTTGCCAAAAATTTTGGCATCCAAACAAGCCCAAGGGCGAACGCTGATCTGTATCCGACCACTCGTCAGTCGGTCAGTCAATGGGAGGGCAGGCTGCGCGGAGGCGTCGTCGTCGTTTCGCCGTCGCAGCTTGCTAGCTCCAGAGGATGTACAGCAGTACAGCACACATGAATCCAATCTAGCTGCAGCATTCCGCGGAACGTATCCCGTGCTCGCAGTGGCCTGCAAGGCTGCACATGAATGAAGAAATGAAATTCTTGCCGGGTGTGGACTGTGGACTGCCCTGCCCGGCCGCCCCCTGCCGCCATCCCCGGTTGCTATCCTGAGCATCGCATCCTGCCCTGAATCCTGATGCTCTCGCGGCGACCTTTGCGGTCGTTTCCCTTCGCCCTACACCCCTACCTGGGTCTGGGTCCTGGATACACGCCCTCCCCGACAGTCTTTGTCCTCCCGTCCGCCCTGCCCGGTCGGTAGGCCATCCCGTCCAACCCTACCCGGGGCTCGGACTCCCCAAGTTTCCATCCTCAAGACATATAAGGCGATTTTAGACAAGCAAGCACATGAGAGGCTTCGAGAGAATCTAGCCGAGCACTCTTGGTCCATTCATAGCTCCTTCTACTTCTATTGGTGTGATGAACTTTGTATGTGAAACTATGGTTGTGATGAGACTATTTTGCTTTGGGAGATCACTTTATTTGCCTTTTAAATTTAAGTTTAAATTAATGTGTTCCAATTTGTGGATTTAAATATTAGTCATTTGTATGAACTTGTAATATATTTTTTTAATTTATGTTATGTCAAATACATAGAATACATAGAGTAAGTGAGAAAAGAGAGAAAAACAGGAAGTAGGGGTTTTGAATTTAAGGATTCTTGCTAAAGTTGAACTTAGAAAACAAAACATCAAAAAGCAAGAGAAACCCTCAAATTTAAAGTACGGGTTTTTAATTTGAGAGCTCCTGCTGAAATTTGTCTTCTTATCTACTAGGTTTCTCTTTTTTCCATTTCCTTTTTCCTCTTCCTCTCGTTGCTTCCTTTTCCTTTTCATGGCACAACAGTGTTTCCTTCTCCTTCTGTTGTTTTCTTTCATTCGTCTCAAATCCGTCCATATTGCTGCCGACTTGGGGGTGTGGATCGGACAAGACAAATCGGACGAGCAGTCGGGGCGTGGATCAGCGACCAGTCAGTCACACGGCAGCAGCATACCACGCGCACATGCCGTCGTTTCTCGGACCAGACGGGGAGCTGTTTCCCAAAACCACTTCCTGTGCGATGAAAATGATCGAGGCGATCCAGCTGAAGCTAGCTAGCAGACTGTCCGGCGTCTCCGACAACGCAACATCAGCTAAGCTGGCATTAGAAATCACGTCAGATGTTTGTCTATGTATATAGAGAAGATAATTAATAATTTTAAGATACAATGATAGAACTAAATCACCGGAGAGGTTAACTATATATACTATTGTGCTTGACTCGGACGCCGGCATTATCAGAGCTTCCGTATGTTTGACATAGCTTTTTCGGCTCTGAAACTACAGTAACACTATTTATATGAGCCGTTTTTCTCGCTCCTTAAGAAATAAACATGGAGTAAGAAGAAGCCATGATTTATGGCTCCTTCAGCTCTGACTCCTCCGGTGCTCTAGCATGGAATTGAAATCCGAAGAAGCCTAGTCAAACGGGGCTTAAATATTCCTGAATCGGACCAAAAGTTTGTCGCTTGATGAGACCGGACAATTCAACTAGGCAAAACCAACAAACCCCATAAGTTTAAGTGGCCAAGGCTGATTGAATCAAATATTTACTATTGGTCAAATCATTCTATTATTTTTATCTTTTTTGTATACTATTTTTAAACCACCCTTATTGTTGCCCTAGCTGGCAAAATATTCGGTACAAACCACATCTTCGATGCAATCATAAAAACTTCATTGAAAAACATAATTAGAAGTTTACAAAAAAATTTGAAGCTATGCACATCCATAGTACATTATATATTTACATTGTCAGAAAATTCGAGATTCAAACTTCATCTAGGAAAATTCATAAAAAAATAACAAATTCCTAAAAAATTGTCTTCTAATGTATATGCACCTGAAATTTGTTACTTTTGTATGCATTTTTACAAAATATGTGTGAATCTCAAAATTTGTGGCAATGTTCGTCAATAGATGAACTATGGATGTGCATAGTTTAACTTTTTTTTGAAAACTTCTCATGATGTTTTTAATGCGGTTTTCACAATTGTACCGAAGATATGGGTTGCACTGAATATTTTGTAATCCTAATTATCCTACTAATGCTAGTGCACTTCTAGGAAAACTCTAATGTCCTGCTTGGTTCCCAGGGTTTGAGAGGAGCACTCTAATCCCTTTTTTTCTTAAAAGTGTCCTATATAAATTTTCAAAAGTTGCTGCAAGCACATATTTATGATCTGTAGAGTCCATGATGACTTTGGAGCCCCCGCTGCTGCCGACCTGGTCGTGCAATGAGACATTTCCGGCAGCCAGCGAGAGATGAGCCTCGGTGGTGTTTGGCCGCCGGCGATGCGGCTTGCTTAGAGGGCCTGCCCGGTAGCTCTGGCTTAGGTTTCTTTTACACTAGTAACTGTAGCAGCATTATTTGACAGTATTTTTTTTTTCTTTTCTCACAAAATGAACGTGGAGCAATGAGAAGCTACTATTTGTGACTTCTTCGTCTCTAGCTCCTTTGGTGCTGTAGCACAAAGCCGAAGTACGAGGGAGCCTAGTTTAACGGGGCTTTACTTCAGAGAATGTAGAACCACACACCACTAGATTTGCCGCTACAGCTGATCATCATGAATGATATGTAAAACTTGTTATTTTTATCCCCGCACCACATAGGGTGAAAAAAAAGAAGCGGAAGGGCCCTAAACGGACCACTTCCGGACACACTTTCTCTTCTGTGATTTTTATCCCCGCACTCCTTCAATGTAAAATTAGAAGACGACACATGCTATGGCCGAAAGGCAGGTGATTCTTTGACTCCCTGGTCCTGACCTCAAGATCGCCACCGCCCTCTACCCCGCCTCAGCGATGCTGCTCTCTGCCCCCCGCTGGCTCCTCACTCCAAGCCCCTTGCGAGGCGACCGTACACAAGGCAGTTTCGTCCTCTGCCTCGCTACCAACCCCATGCGAGGCAACCGATGCAGACGCTCACTAGCCTGTTCGGCTGAGATTATTCCCTCGTAAACGATCGTAAATTTTCAGCCGGAATAGTATTTTTCTCTCACACCAAACCAGCCAGCAGTAATTCTTTACGATCCAGCAACGAACAGTCTAGCCAAACGAACAGGCTGCGGCGGATGTCCTCGACACTGTCGCAGCAGCGGTGGCTGCAGTGCCGCCCCCCGGAAGGACGCGGTCGAGCTCAGAAGCAGTCACTTTGGAGGCCCCTCACCACCATCACGAGTTCCAATTTGAGCTCGGCTTCTTTTTCTCCAGCTGCGCACTCCAGGCCAAGGTCATCCATCATTTTATCAAGCTCATCGTCTCCTTCGATTGTTCGTGCAGATGGCCAGATTACTGCCAGTGAGGGCACTGACGTACGCCTCCAATTCCCTTGCCTGGCTGAGTACCTTGTTCTCCAAGCGGATCACTATTTTTTTGTCCACACTTTAATTCATAGCTGGTTTCGAATTGAAATGTTTCAAACAGGTGCATATCCTCATCAGTCATGAGATGACGCGTGTGTAACACAAACCATCAAATCTTTTTTACATAATGGAAGAACATCCGGCTTCATCCCCACAAGTGAGAAACCAGCAGACCGAAACTATTACATGACACAAATGCTTAAAACGAAACAGTCTCATACGCTAAATAAACTTAGTTTGTAAGCCTAAAGGCATAAGACGAAGGCCATTGCCGCATACTCCAATGTGTGACAAGCAAAGATGATGCATTCTTTCTTGTCATCACAACTCTGCAATTGACTCCAATGACGGAGCCAATAAGTTTCTCTAAGTAAGACCTGCACAAAGTTTTTAGGTTTACAATTGTCAAAAACAATCTCGTTTCTTGTCAGCCAAATAGACCAGCAGAAGGTTGTTGCACCTATTAGTAAAAACAATCTGTTTTCTTTTCCTCCTTGTTTACACCAACTTCCAAAAAAGTTCACAACAATTAGAGGTGGAGCAATACCAAAAACAACGAATAAGCCCCGCTAAAGAGCCTTTGGTACACAAACCATCAAATCTATTTTCTGAAACTGCTCATCTGTCAGTCATGAATTGAAAATGGACATGCATATTGCAACGGAAGAACCTTGCTACGCGTACCATCAGCTATCAATGCCTGTTGTTTGTGCTGTAGGGTACCAACTACCAACACGTACAGGTGAGGTGAGGTACTGTGCTCATCAGTACACGGCTGTACGGCGGTACCATAAGGTTTATTACGAGAGCAACGAGACACTGATGAAATATCTTGGCACAACGCGTGTTTAGTTTCCTGAATTTGGGAATTTGGGCAACTGTAGCACTTTCGTTTTTATTTGGTAAATAGTGTTCAATCATGGACTAATTAGGCTCAAAACGTTCGTCTCGCAATTTTCAACCAAATAATTAGTTTTTTTTTCGTCTACATTTAATGCTCCATGCATGTATCGCAAGATTTGATGTGATGACTACTGTAGCACTTTTTAGAAATTTAGGGCGAGAACTAAACACGCGCACAATTAAAAACACAGGCCCCAGACAGGCCAGGCTCCAACCATGCGTTCTAGCTTCACGCGCACGCATGTCACGCGTACGTAACGCTGAAAGCACGCGGACTGTGGGCCGTGGACGGATCTTATCACACAAGTAAAAAGGGAATGATGATTAGCTTGTTGATTCGCAGTGGTTAGCACGTCCGCTCCATCGATGGATGGAGTGGATCAGTCTCGTTATGTATGAAGATGAGATGTGGGCCCATCGTTGTCGTACACGTTGACGGAATCAAGCCGTACGCACTATTGGACGTGGTTGCGACCGGAAAGGAGGAAATAATAAGATGCGACAGTGCCAACTTACATTGAGTAACTCCAACAAAACCTCTATTTGAATCCTCAAAACTAAATGAGTAAAAAAACGGGCTCCAACAAAGCTACTACGACCCTCAAATTTGCACATACCCTTAGATCTTCTCTAGTCCGGCGTGCACCTGCCTAGTGTCTGGCGTGCCCCTTCCCCACCACGTCCTCCTCTCCTAGCTTGCCACCTCCCCACCATGTCTTCCTCTCCTCGGCCGGGTTCCTCCTCTCCGTCGGGGAGCCACTGTCTAGCCGTTGGGTCCCTCCTCCCTTGAGGAGAGTGCTCTGCCAGTGACATGACTGGTGGCAAGCTGGCGTGGGATGTCGACCTCTTGGGGGTGGGGCAGCGGCGAGTTCACCGAAGGAGAAGAGGGGGAAGAGAGAATGATATGTGGGTCTCATCTCCTAGTGCCTATACAAATGGATTTGAGAGCTCTAATTTAGGAGCTGCTACTACAAGAGTAGAATAAAAAAAGGTAAGGCAACAAAATTAGGAGGAGCCTTCAAATCAAAAGTAAGGCCCTCTGATTTGAGGGCTCCTACTGAAGTTGTTGTTTTAGAGAGAGGGAGAGGAGGAGGTTTACTTTGTGTCATCAACCATAAAGTAACTTATTATTTAGCTATCTAAAATTATCATAATTGTGTACTCGTTTATGATGCATGTGTAGCTAGCTTATGTGATTTACAAGAATGATCGACTTCCCTGAATTTCTCAGCACTGTGTATGGAACACGCACCACTGCACCAGACTAGACGATCAGAATCAGCAGCCTGTTCGGGAGGCCGTATCGTATCGCGGATTATTTACTGCTGGTTGGTTTGGTGTGAGAGAAAAACACTGTTCCCGGCTGGAAATTTATGATCGTTTACGAGCAAGCGAACAGGCTGCTGATGGTGAATGATGTGGTGGGCACGGGGCTAGAAAAAAAATATCTTGACGTAATTTAATATACTCCTACAGGCCCTAGCACGACGTAAGGACGTGCTCCTCTTCAACCACCTCCCTTCATATGCACGCAGCACGTACGCATGCACGTCCGCACACCACGCAAACCTTGCTCCCCGTCGTCCATGGCAGACGTCCGACGGGCTCGATCAGGCGCCACTGTGATCATGTCAACGCCGCCACCGTGCTTGAAGGCGACGCATCCAGATTAATTAAATTTAATTAGTTCCTGCGTCCGTGGATGGATCCGGCCAACTACAACTCCGACGACGACATCATGATCACCTTTTATTATTATTAGGGCTTGTTTTGTTTCAGCCTTTTTGCTGGTTTCTGCAAGCCAGAAGTTATAAACAAGCAGTTCTATTGTTGAGCTACTTTTTGAAAAGTTGAAAATAAAGCTAGGTTCTGAGAAAATAAATTAAAAGCTACTAATAGACACATGGAGAGGTGCTTTTCTTGCTTTTGTATGCTGAGAAGCTAAAAATGTATTACAAAAGCTAAGAGCAAAAATCCAACAACTAGAAGTCAAAAGCCGATAAATTAAACCAACTTTTGAGCTAAACATCTCAAAGCTACAGCTCAAATAAATAGGCTCCAAATTCATAATGGTTAGCACGTTCAGCTGATCCACGAAATGGATTCGTTAGCTCGATTGTGACATTCTGGCACATATCTCTTGGGCCTTCTTTGGGCAGGCCCGGCCCAGTCAAGAAAGTCCCTAGTGTAGGAATTGACCAATTACACATGCAATGCCGCGATTCGTCAACTATGCGTTTGCATTCATAGAGCGGAACCCGTCGTCTGTGAGTGCCGAATTTTTTTCAATTTAGCCCCTTTTTTTAAAGTTCCTTATAAATAGACCACTAGCGGAAAGAATCTAGAAAATGTACCCTTAGCTCAATTTAGAAAATGGACCCTTAGCTCGGCGCCAGCATCCCAATTTAGAAAATGGACCCTTAGCTCGGCGCCGTTGATGCTGGCGCCGAGCTAACACGTCTCGGCGCCAGGTGGACCCTTAGTTCGGCGCCATTGATGCTGGCGCCGAGCTAACACGTCTCGGCGCCAGCGTCCCTGGTGCCGAGGTACTGGGCTCGGTGGATGACATGGCAGGGAGCTCGGCGCCAGTCACTCTGGCGCCGAGCTCGGCGCCTACCTATGCTTCGCGCCTCTCTTCCTCTCCCTCTCTCGCCCGGGCAGAGCCGAGCCGAGGTTCGTCGCCGCCGCCGCCGTCTGCCGCCCTCGCCCGCGCCACCGCCCTCGCCCGCGCCACCGCACCGCGGCCGCGCCTCGCCGCCGCCGCCGCGCCGCGGCCATTACCCCTCCGCCCGCGCCCCGATCACCTCGCGGTTCCTACTCCCGCGCCGCGCCCTCTCCACGCCCCGCCTTGTCGCCCTCCACCGCCGGCCTCGGCTACGACCCCCGTGCCTCCCGCGCCCGTCGTGCTGGACTCGCCGCGCGGAGCCCTGGGCATCCCGCGCCCGCCGTGCGCCACCGCCGACCCCGCCACCTGCAGCGGCCGGTCGTGCCACCGTCGGCCCAGATCGTCGGCTTGACCCACACCCATCGTTCGCTGCGACTCCGTCGACGTCCGCGGATCAATCGTTGGAAAGGTAAAAATTATGAATATGCAATGTACGTACTTAGTTGGCATTTGTTATTTACTAGTTAATGTGATCTAGTGAGATATATGTAGATAGATAGAAATATAGATATATAGGTACATAGATATAGTTAGACAGCTACTTAGATATGTAGTTACATATTTAGTTAACTAAATATAATCTTGCTATTTAGTGAGTACACTGTATATATATACGTAGTTATTATCATATTTACTTAGTTTGTAGTTAGAAAATACTTGTTAGGTACTATCTATCGTCTAATTTGGACTAAAGGACATGTGTTTCGTTACGTGTTTGAACTAGATGGACAACCTAGTGATCATATATCATGGAGGCACCATTGAAAGCGATTGCTATGGATATATTGAGTTTGTTGACATGCAAAGCGTGCCTGTGCTATTCAATGATAGGCCTTCATTTAGTGAGATGATTGCAAGGGCTCGGGAGGAGCTGCATTGCCTTAGAGATGATGGCATTGCAGTTGATGGTGTACTACACCTAGGTTGTCCTCCCAACATCTTCAGCCGAATGATCTCAATTGGATGTGCGGAACAGTGGGAGAACTATGTGAGATCAGCTATGAAGAGCCAGCTGTAATGTTTGGACGTGGTTGTGCGTCGGGTGTTAGTTGATCCCATTCCTCATGGGTTTACCCCAGTAATGGATCAGCAGGCACACATTGACCCTCCCATTCTTGAACCTTATCTATATATGGAGATTGCACCTACGGTTTCCGATGCTCAATCTGCTCCGAATGCGGTAGTTGGAGATGGTTGTCAGACTCATGTTTTCATGGCAGATGCTCCTTATGAGATTCCTTTGACACAGAATCATCCGAGTAAGTGTCTTAACCGCATGGTTTTTGGGAGCTTACCCCATTCCTTACATCTATTTCTTTCATTCTTTCCTCATTTCTTTACTTATCTTGCAAGAGACATTCCTGAGAATGTGGATGTGCCTCCTGTTGCTGCGCAAGTGAACTTTGGAGATGGATTCCGTGGCTCCAATAGTGTTGAAATTATGCATGAATCGGAGCCATATGAGATGGCTAGGGCTCTTGATTCTAATGATGATCGCCCTGTTGGAGAGCTGACGGAGAGTGATGTTGAGATGATGAGGCGTATCTTTCTCGACCGCCGTGATCCTAGAGTTCATGAGTTCAGCGATCTTGCTCATTCTGATTAGGCGTTTGCAGAAGGACGTGATGATGAGCTCCTAGAAGCTCCTGAGGCCGGTCCTAACATGATAATTGAGAATGGAAGGGTGTTCAATGACCTCTCTGCTTCGAAGAGGTGGTTGTAGGCTTTTACAGTGATACGAAAGAGACCTTACAAGGTATTGTATTCATATGTGGAGCGCTGTTACACAGTTGTGTGTGACAAGAAACGCTGCCCATGGAGGATTTGTGCAAGGAAGCAACAGGTAACCAAAAAATGGAAGATCACAAAAGTTATCGGGCCACACAATTGTGCTGACCATGAGCTAACACTAAGGCATCGGCAGTTGACATCTACCCTTATTGCCAAGCGGTTGATGGGAATTTTGCAAGGAGAAGCCAACATGAAGGTGAAGACAATTATCAGGACCATCGAAGCGTTGTATGGAG
Organism: Miscanthus floridulus; assembly: GCF_019320115.1. Lineage (NCBI taxonomy): Eukaryota > Viridiplantae > Streptophyta > Magnoliopsida > Poales > Poaceae > Miscanthus > Miscanthus floridulus. Next base: position 31,100,947 of record NC_089587.1, on the reverse strand, counting down.
GTTATGTGATAACTTATGGTAAAGCATGGAGGGCTAAGCAGCGAGCATTGAAGATGATATATGGGGACTAGGAGGATGGGTATGAGCAATTGCCATTTCTTTTCAATGTAATCAAAGCGGTGAATCCAGGCATGCATTATGAGTGCATCCCAAAACCAAATGCATGGAAGGATGGGAGGCAGATATTCTTCTGTGCTTTCTGGTGCTTCCCTTAGTGTGTCGAGGCCTTTAGGCAGTGTCATCCTGTCTTCTTCATTGATGGTGAAAGGATCAAGATGCCCAAGAGGGGGGGGGGTGAATTGGGCTAATTCTAAATTCTCTTGCAATAATCAAATCCTACGGATAGCCCAATTAACCCCTTGTGCCTAGAAAAGTGTTTATATCAAACTAATGCACAACAACCTCTCAACCTATGTTCCAAACTTACTCTAGCAAGCAATTCTATGGATGTAAAACAAGTATTGAAATGCTCAAAGTAAATACTCAAAGTAAGTGCTCAAAGTAAGTAGAGAGAGAAAGGAACGCGGCGATGTTTTGCCGAGGTATCGGAGAGTCGCCACTCCCCACTAGTCCTCGTTGGAGCACCCGCGCAAGGGTGTAGCTCCCCCTTGATCCGCGCAAGGATCAAGTGCTCTCTACGGGTTGATTCTTCGACACTCCGTCGCGGTGAATCACCCAAAGCCGCTCACAACTTGAGTTGGGTCACCCACAAGCTCCGCCGGGTGAACACCAAACTCCTAATCACCACCAAGCCGTCTAGGTGATGGCGATCACCAAGAGTAACAAGCACGAACTCTCACTTGACCACGCGAAGCCTAATGAGAAGATGGATGCACACTTTGCTACTCTTGATTTGCTAGTGAGGCTACTCTCTTGGATTCTCAAATCACAAACACCTCACTAGGATCTTGCTCTTCTTGGCACTCACAAATGTGTTTCTCAGCTGTTGGAATGAGCAAAGGATGCTCCACTCACGAGTGGAGCTTCTATTTATAAGCCAGCCTAAAAAACGAACCGTTATGAGCTTCTGCGGGATGACCGGACGCTCCGGTCGTGATGACCGGACGCTCCGGTCAGTTCAACCCACGAACCAGCATTCAAGTGATGACCGGACGCTGTCAGGGTCCGGTCAGTACCGACCGGACGCGTCCGGTCGCTCTTGGATGCTTACTGTAAATGACCGGACGCTGGATACTCAGGGTCCGGTCACACTGACCGGACGCGTCCGGTCACTCTTTTCCAAGTCTGGACCCTTACTGGAGTTGACCGGACGCTGGCCCTCAGCGTCCGGTCACATGACCTCCCAGCGTCCGGTCACACCAGACTTGATCTTCTCGGTCAAATGAACTGACCGGACCCTGCGGCCAGCGTCCGGTCGCACCGGAGCCAGCGTCCGGTCAGTATTTGACCCTCCATTCACTTCCAACTTCCGAACATATGTGAATGAAGTTTGCTCCAAAGGATCTTAGGCATTCATAGGAGCTACCTAGAGCTAGTTTTAACAAGTGTGCACCACACCTAACTCACTAGACTCAACTAGGTCAAGCTACCCGTTCATACCCCCCTTCATAGTACGGCCAAAGGAAAAAACAAAGTCCTAAACTACTCTAAGTGTCTCTTCAACTTCAATCGACACTTAGAACTAGTTATCCTTAACCTTGTTGTCCATCCTTTGAAAACTGAAACGATTTCCATCGTAGGGGCATGACAACCTCGATTGCCCAATCGATCTCCATTACCATGACCTAACTTAATTGTCTCTGCAAAACACACGTTAGTCATAGTAATCTTTGTATTGACATTAATCACCGAAATCCAACTAGGGGCCTAGATGCTTTCAATCTCCCCCTTTTTGGTGATTGATGACAATACCACCTCGAGTATGTTATGGAGTGAGGTTTTTGACGGGCTTGGTTCATATAAGCTTTTGTCAATAAAAACAAAAGAGTTAGTCACGCTTATATGACCCAAGCCAACACAATGTACTCAAAGAATATGAATTAAGCATGAGTACTAATAACAAAGGCTCATTTGCTTCGAAGTATAAACGCGGAAGCAAAAGCAAATGAGCATTCCACAAGTGATATGACATATAGATAAAGCAAAGTAGGAATCACACATGTCAAATATCACAATCACATAGATAGCATTATCACATATATATAATAGTATGCATGAAAGTAAACACACGAATGCATAAGCTAATAGTGTATCACACAAATAAAACTCCAAATATATATAATAAGCTAATACTAGATAACTAGCTCCCCCTAAGTCTACATACTCAAACCCTCTCCCCCTTTGGCGTCAAACACCAAAACCTAGGGGTCGGTCGGCGGGGCTGTAGCGGACGAGTCGGGCGCTGAAGTACGTGGAGCAAGATGGAACTGGGTGCCATCATCATCTGACCCTGAGCTCTGAACTGACTGACCCTCTGAAGCAGGAAGAGTCGCTGAAGCGGTCTGGGTCTGAGCTGGTGCTGCCTGTGAAGCTGCAAGTATGTCTATCGTAGGATCTGACGAGGCGACAGACGAGGGGAGCCTCTGAGTGGTCATGATAGCTGGAGCTGCTATAGATGGACCAGCAGTATGCATGTGAGGCGGAGTAGGCATGCCGGTCAACTCGCTGAATGATGCTCCAAGACTCCTAGAGACTGATGACTCAGGCATGAATAGCGAGGAAGTCTACTCTAGTGAGAAACCTGTGTGATAAGGAGTGAACTGCGGGGCTATACCAGGTGAAGCTAACCACTGGGACACCTGTACAGGAGGTGAAGTAAACTGAGCTGGAGGCTGTCCCTGACTCTGAAGCCCGATGGGCTGTACTGCTGGAGTCGTCGAAGTGGTAGGAGGCTATGCAAGCTGGGGCGAAGTCTGTGGCAGTGGAATCCCAATGGCTGTCACTACATGCTGCATGAATCTCATGAGCTGCTGCTGCATAAGTAACTGCTGGTGCTGAAGGAGCTGCTGCTGCCGCTGAAACTCGTCCTGACGAGCCTGAAACTGTGCGAAGTTTGTAGCTGTCTCCTGTGCCTGTCGTGTCTGATCCTGCTGCATCCGCTCAAGAATAGCAATGAGAGCGGGGTCTGTCTATGGAGCAGGTGGAGCAAAACTGGAGCTACCGGCCTCTGCATCGTGTCTGCGTGGAGGCATCTGAGGTATAGGCTGGTAGTTGTCGTCAGAGCTGTCACTGTACTCACTCACTCCCTGCTGTGCCTCTAGCTCCTCCTCCTCAGTGGCTGCAATCCCTCTAATGATCTTGTCCTGCTGAGCTGCAGACTCTGGCACATCGGGGCGACGACTAGGCTGACTGGGTGCCTGAGGAGTGGCGTGTCTGATCCTCTGTGATAGGTTGTAAGCTGGGAACTCTATAGTGGCACCTGTATACTCATCCATCATGCCAGGGGGCTTATCAATCACAACTCTGCGGATGAGGAACGTGATCCAGTGAGCATAGGGAAGCTGCCTATGACCCTTGAATCCCTCAGTTATAGTATCCTCCATCTCTGAAAGAAGGAGGTCCCAGATGTCAAACACTGTCATCTGCATGATGGCATTGAGAAGCCAGAGCTGTAAGCGAGTCAGGCCCTCCCTGTATCCCAACCTGGGAAGCAGTGTCCTCCTGATGATGGCCTCTAGTATCCTCGCTGTAGGAGTCAAGTCACTGGGGTTCCTGCTCGACCCCTCGCCAAACGGCTCCTTGAAGCAATGGCGCACTAAGTCTGTAGGGGGCACCAACCCTCCATGAGGACGCCTAGGAGGCTCCTAATGTCCATAGCAAACCTCATGCATCCTTACAGGCTGCTCCTGTAGTCTCAGTATCTCTCTGGCCCTGCTACTCGTCACTCTATAGTCTTTGCCGTTGAAGGCAAAGTGAATGAATCTGTGATGAGGATCGATGTAGAGCGAGGCATAAAACTGACGAACCCAAGAAGGTACATATATCCCTGTCCGTCCAATCAGATCTAACAGTCCTGGCAAATATGACAAGTATTGCCGAATGCCCTCTCCGGCTGCTGCCATAATGGACTCTATCGGACAGACCCTCTGTGATCTGAACACTGCCCCACTGTTTAGATATGCATTGTAGAAATCCTCCTGCAGTGGCGTGTAGAACCCCTCAGCTGCTCTCTCATCCCTCCTCGGAGGGAACCAAACCTCAAACTCAACAAACCGCAGCTGCTGAACCTGCCTGGCTGTAGCGGCCCTCAAGTCGAGGTGAACCACTGGAGGCAGACCCTGTGGTCTGGGCGGAGGGCGTGAACCCCTGCGCCGTGTAGCTAGCCTCGGTGGAACTGCAGCACTGGTACGACTCGAGCGGCGTAGCTGAGGTGCCGGCTCGGTCTCGTGACTCTCCTGAGTCTCCTGGGCTAGCTGAGGCTCTGCTGGTGGAGGCTGCTGCTGTGCTGACGGACCCTCCTCAATGGCAACCCGTCGTCCTGCAAACGTGGCAGTCCCAGCTGGACTACCATGATGATGCTCAACCTCCTCAATTGCAGCTCTGACTGCGGGTGAAACTAGCTGATCTGCAATGACAACTCCGCTGCGGGTGCCACCTCTCTCGGCACGCTCTGCGGCCTCTGCAACAGCTGCTGCTCTGGCTGTCTCTGCGTCGGGGTACTTCCGCTTCTTGGATGTTACTTGCTTGGTTGATTTGCCCTTGGATCCGACTGGCTGACGAGGCGGGGGCCTCCGATCATCTTCACCTGGGCCACCACCAACATTCTTGGTGCGAGCCATCTGAACTGACAAGATGGTGAACTGACGCTGATGAAGATCAACTGTCAAACTGTCGCTTTCGAGGCTTGGCCTCGATCCTTACTCACGAGCTTGGCTCCGAGTTAACTGCCAACTGCCAATTGAACCACAACGGAACCGACTCGCTGCACGATAGAATAGATGGATATACAAATAAATACCATATTGCTAATAGATACGAAACCCTAATAGAGAAAGCAATGTAGATGCGAAATTGAATCGAGTGGCTTTCTACCTGACAAACAGCGAACCGAGAAGAGATAAGATGTCACGCGGGGGATCCTCGGAACCGGGCTAGGGTTAGGTCAAACGCCCTAAATGCAATTGGAAATCAGTGCATTTAGAATTGATCTAGATCACAATTGGAGATCAAGATTAAAACGCAGAACTCGCCTTACCAACCAATGGGAGGATAGGGCAAGACGAGCAGCCTGGCAATGGTGGATCGACGAGCTTGGGCGCGAGAAGGCCGGCGAGGAGCTGAGCAGGCGGTGGCGCGTGGGACGAGCCGCGAGGCTTGGTGGCGCGCTAGGCCGGGGCGCGAGGCTCGGCTGCGGGCACGGGGAGGCTGCGGCGACGCGGCTGGGCAGGGGCACGGAGGCGTGGGCGCGAGGAGGCGGCGGCGCAACAGTGCGGCGGCGACTTGGGCGTGGGTCACGGTGGCGATGCGGCGGTGGCTTGGGCTAGGGTTCGACGGGAGACAGGGGTTGCGGTCAGTTAAGTAATCCCCCTACACGTGATAGAAAAGGAAACGGGAAAAGAGTCCTTAAGACGCGCGAGATCCACTGACCGGACGCTCCAGTGGTAGCGACCGGACGCTACCACCCAGTGTCCGGTCGATTCCAGAGAGGTCCAAATCCTCTGGAATCGCGACCGGACGCGTCCGGTGGTCCATGACCGGACGCAGGCAGGGTCCGGTCAGTTTAACTTTGTCATCCTCCGATCGACCGGACGCTGAGCCCTTTCTGACCGAACGCACAGACGCAGCGTCCGGTCACTCCTTCAACAGCAGTTCACCTCCTGTGAACTGACCGGACGCTGGACTGCAGCGTCCGGTGCAGCGTCCGGTGCACCTTTTCCAGCAATCCTTCAACCTTCCTTTGCGTTGCCTGTTCCCAATCAAGTCCCAACTTGAATAAGATCCAAATAAACACCAATTGGGACTGATGTGAGTGACCTCTCTCAAACCCTCATATTTTTCAAAATATTTTGCCTTAGGCTATAATTCTTTTTAAGAAAATAGGCAACAAGAGGGCAAATGGAACAAAACGACAAACCAACATTCATGCATATGTAATGCTTGTAAGTAAATCTAGTTGCTTGTCAAGTTTGATCCAAGGTTAAGCTTCTTCACACGCTTTTCGGCGGTTATCTTAACCATGTTAGACAAGCCCTATATGCATTGCTACAAATTAAACATGTTGTATATTACAATGAATGCAAGGGACAACACAAGCTCAATTTTTAGTGAAGTTACTAAAATCAAGTACATTGAGCTCATTCCGCAATCTACAAAATGTAGCTTCATCTAGCGGTTTAGTAAAGATATCCGCTAATTGATCTTCAGATCTTACACCCTCTAGTGATATATCATTTTTGGCTACATGATCTCTTAGAAAGTGATGGCGGATATCTATATGTTTGGTGCGAGAATGTTGAACCGGATTATTTGCAAGTTTTACCGCACTTTCATTGTCGCATAAAAGAGGTACTTTCTCTAGAACTACTCCATAGTCTAGTAAAGTTTGTTTCATGTATAATATTTGTGCACAACAAGCACCCGCGGCAATGTATTCCGCTTCGGTGGTGGACAAAGCCACACTATTTTGTTTCTTGGAGGACCAAGACACAAGTGATCTACCAAGCAAATGGCACCCTCCAGATGTGCTCTTTCTATCAACTTTGTATCCGGCGTAGTCCGAATCGGAATAGCCAATTAATTCAAATAAAGCTCCTTTGGGATACCAAAGGCCTATGCTTGGTGTGTGCTTAAGATACCTAAGGATTCTTTTTACGGCAATTAAATGAGTTTCCTTAGGACTAGCTTGAAATCTAGCACACATACACACACTAAACATGATATCGGGCCTAGATGCGGTTAAATATAACAAGCTACCAATCATAGAACGGTAGAGAGTTTGATCAACCGAGTTACCTCCCTCATCTAGGTCGAGATGTCCATTGGTAGGCATTGAGGTCTTGATTGGCTTACATTCATCCATCTTGAATCTCTTGAGAAGATCTTTTGTGTATTTCTCTTGAGAGATGAATATGCCTTCTTTCATTTGCTTGACTTGAAAACCAAGAAAGAATGTAAGCTCACCAATCATTGACATCTCGAACTCCTTAGACATCAATTCACCAAATTCTTTGCATGAGTCTTCATTTGATGATCCAAAGATGATATCATCAACATATACTTGACAAATGAAGATATGCCCATCAAGCTTCTTGGTGAATAGTGTGGTGTCGACCTTCCCAATGGTGAAGCCCTTTTCAATAAGGAAGTCCCGAAGGCGCTCATACCAAGCTCTTGGGGCTTGCTTAAGCCCATATAGTGCCTTGGACAACCTATAAACATAATTAGGATATCTAGGGTCTTCAAACCCGGGAGGTTGATCAACATAGACTAGTTCATTAATAAAGCCATTTAAGAATGCACTTTTCACATCCATTTGATATAGTTTCATTTCATGATGTGATGCATATGCAAGAAGGATACGGATGGCTTCTAATCTTGCAACCGGTGCAAAGGTTTCTCCAAAATCTAAACCTTCAACTTGAGAGAACCCCTTTGCCACTAGTCTTGCCTTGTTCCTCACAACAACACCTTGATCATCTTGCTTGTTGTGGAACACCCACTTTGTTCCAATGACTCTTGCATCTTTTGGTCGCTCTTCAAGATTCCAAACTTCATTGCGAGTGAAGTTGTTCAACTCTTCATGCATGGCATTGATCCAATCTGGATCTTTAAGAGCATCTTCTACCTTGGTAGGCTCATAGCAAGAGACAAAAGAGTGATGAGCAATAAATGAAGTAAGTTTTTGAGATCGAGTCATCACCCCCTTTGTTGGACTCCCTATGATGAGATCTTGTGGATGATCTTGTAGGAGAGGTGTATTTCTTCTATTGACCACTTGAGGAGGAGGTTGTGGAGCATCAACATCTTGTGCTTGTACCACCATTTGCTCATGGGAGATATGAGTATCTTCATTTTCTACTCTCCCAACTTTTTCACCATCTTGTGGTACATTTGATGAAGAGGGTTGATTAATGACTTGTATATCATCTTCATCATCTTTTGGCTTGATGTCTCCCACCGGAATATTCTTCATAGCCTCCCTCAATGGTTCATCACCTACATCATCAAGATTCTCATGTGCTCCTTGGGAGCCGTTAGATTCATCAAATTCCACATCATATGTTTCTTCAACCAAGCCGGTGGCATGATTAAATACTCTATATGCTTTGGACTTCAATGAGTAACCAACAAGAAAACCTATATCACAACACCTTTGAAACTTCCCTAGGTGTTGCCGCTTCTTGTAGATGTAGCACTTGCAACCAAACACCCTAAAGAAGGAGACGTCCGGCTTCTTCCCATTGAGCAACTCATATGGAGTCTTGACAAGGAACTTTTGAAGAAATAGGCGGTTGGATGCATAACATGCGGTGTTGATTGCTTCCGCCCATAGAGCTTCGGGGGTGTTGTACTCATCTAGCATTGTCCTTGCAAGAGTGATCAAAGTCCGGTTCTTCCTCTCAACTACACCATTTTGTTGAGGAGTATAGGTTGCGGAGACTTCATGTTTGATTCCAACTTCATCACAATAAGCTTCTATATTTGTGTTGTCAAACTCTTTGCCATTGTCACTTCTTATCTTCTTGAGCTTCACTTTAAATTCATTTTGAGCTCTCTTGGCAAACTTCTTGAAACAAGATGCAACTTCGGATTTGTCATGAAGGAAGAACACTCATGTATATCTTGAATAGTCATCCACAATCACAAGACAATAGAGATTTCCTCCCAAACTCTTGTATGTTGTTGGTCCAAATAAATCCATGTGTAGGAGTTCTAGCACTCTTGTGGTTGACATGAAAGCTTTGGTTGGATGAGTGTTTGCAACTTGCTTGCCGGCTTGACATGCACTACAAAGCTTGTCCTTCTCAAACTTCACATCCTTCAACCCTCTCACCAAATCATTCTTCATAAGCTTCTTGAGTGAGCTCATCCCAACATGAGCAAGTCTTCTATGCCATAGCCACCCAAGTGTTGTTTTGGTGAATAGGCAAGTCTTCAAGTTTGCATCTTCGGAGGTGAAGTCAACTAGATATAAGTTGTTGTATCTAAATCCATTGAATATCACTTGATTGTCATCTACCTTGGATACAACCACCTCCTTCTCGGTGAATAAGCATTGAAAGCCAAGATCACACAATTGCCCAACGGATAGCAAGTTGAAGCTCAATGAAGCAACATAGAGCACATTGGAGATGGAATGATCATTTGATATTGCCACTTTGCCCAATCCTTTAACCTTGCCCTTTGAATTATCTCCAAATGTTATTTTCTCTTGTCCATCTACCTCTTCATCTAGTGAGGTGAACATACGAGGATCACCGGTCATATGTTGAGTGCAACCACTATCAATAACCCAATGACTTCCACCGGTCTTGTAGTTCACCTACACACAAGAGATTCAAGCTTTAGGGATCCAAGCTTGTTGAGGGCCCTTCACCTTCTCAACAAGTGACTTAGCCACCCAAACTTTCTTAGGCCTACTCTTGTTGGGGGGACCTAAGAACATGACTTTCATCTTTCCACTCGAATCTTTTCTAAGCATGTAGTGAGCATTGAAAGCAAAGGGTCTAGCATGCTTGGGCAAGGGTTGTGGTGGTGGAGTTTGACACTCATGAGCAAAGTGACCTTCTTGTCCACACTCAAAACATCTCTTTGGCTTTGGCTTTGGCTTTGATTGTTGGTGTTGAGCTTGAGCCTTCTTCTTCTCTACACTTGCCATATATCCAATGCCACTTCTATCCATCTTCATGACGGTATTCATGAGTAGCTCACTTTGGAGATGCTTGCCTCTAGCAAACTTGCTCAATCCCACTTTGAGATGCTCTTTCTCCATCTTGAGCTTCTTGTTCTCTTCCTTGAGAATATCATTGTTCTTCTCCTCCTTGAGTTTCTTGATTTCTTCTTTTAGCTTCTCATTCTCAAGGATCACCTCTTTGTCATGATCAAGAGTTTCTAGCACAATGGTGTTGTGACTTTTCATCTCTTTAAGATCTTTCATGAGCTTCTCATTGTCACTCTTGAGCTTGACATACTCATCATAGTCATTGCACTCAACCACTTGCTTGCCCTTGCTACTAGATCCATGCTCAATGCTTTCATCAATTAAATCATCACATGAGGTAGCTATATCAATCTTAACAACATGGTTAGTAGCATCATGTGGCTCATTTGGTAAGAATTCTTGTGCAATAATAAGGGTATCATAATTGATCTTTAGAGTTGTATATTCATCTTTTAGCTTATGGTGACTAGTGACAAGCTCATTGTGCACCCACTCAAGTTTATCATTTTTATCTTTAAGCTCTTTCTTAGAAGATTTGAGCTCCTTGAGTTTGGATGATATAGAATCATTTGTTTCTTTGAGCTCATCATTAGCCTTTTCTAATGTATCACACTTAGCTAAAAGTGAATCATTTTTAGCATCAAGTTTTTCATTTGTAGCTCTACTCTTTCTAATGATCTTAGTATATTTTCTTAGTATTTTGACAAGATCATCATAAGTGGGTGAGTCATCATCATAGCTATCACTATCATCATCACTAGCATGTTCATCATCACTACTATCATCACTCTTAGTTACCTTGCGTTCACCTTTGGCCATAAGGCATAGGTGTGTAGAGGATGATGGCGATGGTGGCGGTGAAGATGCAAGATCAATAGCAATGGCGGCCACCTTTTCATCGTCACTATCATCATCGGATGATCCACTTGATGAATCAATGTCCGTGAGCCAATCACCGACAATGTAGGCCTTGCACTCTTCTTCTTCTTGTAGAAGTCCCTCTTTTTGCCATCTCTCTTCTTGTATGGCTTGTTCTTTTTCTTTTCATCTTCATCACTTGAATCATCTTTCTTGCCCTTGTTCTTGAACTTGTCTTTCTTGGGCTTTGTGCATTGATGAGCTAAGTGGCCAAGTTCGCCACAATTGTAGCAATCCATCTCGGAGATTGGCTTTCTTCTTGAGCTTGTGAAGAACTTCTTCTTCTTGCCGTCGAACTTGATGCCACTCTTGTTTAGCCTTTTTAGCATCTTGGTGGTCTTCTTCACCATGAGGGCAAGGCTTTCTTCACCATCTTCATCACTTGAGCTCTCATACTCAAGTCTTGCTTTGCCCTTGTCTTGGCTAGCTTTGAATGCTAAGTCCTTCTCTTTCTTCTTTGTAGAGGATGAGCCATCTTGTGGTGTGATGTGCATGTACATCTCATGAGCATTGATCTTTCCCAAGATTTGTGTCAGTGTAGCGGTGAAAAGATCACCTTGATGTAGCACGGTCACAATGTGTCCATATTTATCAATGGGGAGGACACTCAAGATTTTTCTCACAACATCGGATGGTGACATTTGAGTAAGTCCAAGCCCATTGACTTCCTCTACAAGAACATTTAATCGAGAATACATCTCATTAGCACTTTCTTTGGGAAACATCTCAAAAGAATTTAGCTTTTTAATCACAAGATGATAGCGCTCCTCACGCTCACTCTTGGTTCCCTCATGGAGCGCACAAACGTCCGACCATAGAGCATGGGCGTCTTTGTGGTTCCTTACACGATTGAACACCTCTTTGCAAAGGCCTCTAAAAATGGTGTTGCGAGCCTTTGCATTCCATTTCTCATAATTCACTTCATCGCCTTGAAGTTGTGTGGCATTTCTAGGTGCGGAGAACCCTTGAGAGGCGGCTCTAAGAATTCCAACATCTAGAGCTTCTAAGTATGCCTCCATGCGGATTTTCCAATATGGAAAATCATCTCCCTCAAAGATAGGAGGAGGTCCATCCCCGTGAGACATCTTGCTCTAAGCGATTAAGCTTAAAAACATGAGCACGAGGCTCTGATACCAATTGAAAGGATCAAGATGCCCAAGAGGGGGGGTGAATTGGGCTAATTCTAAATTCTCTTGCAATAATCAAATCCTACGGATAGCCCAATTAACCCCTTGTGCCTAGAAAAGTGTTTATATCAAACTAATGCACAACAACCTCTCAACCTATGTTCCAAACTTACTCTAGCAAGCAATTCTATGGATGTAAAACAAGTATTGAAATGCTCAAAGTAAATACTCAAAGTAAGTGCTCAAAGTAAGTAGAGAGAGAAAGGAACGCGGCGATGTTTTGCCGAGGTATCGGAGAGTCGCCACTCCCCACTAGTCCTCGTTGGAGCACCCGCGCAAGGGTGTAGCTCCCCCTTGATCCGCGCAAGGATCAAGTGCTCTCTACGGGTTGATTCTTCGACACTCCGTCGCGGCGAATCACCCAAAGCCGCTCACAACTTGAGTTGGGTCACCCACAAGCTCCGCCGGGTGAACACCAAACTCCCAATCACCACCAAGCCGTCTAGGTGATGGCGATCACCAAGAGTAACAAGCACGAACTCTCACTTGACCACGCGAAGCCTAATGAGAAGATGGATGCACATTTTGCTACTCTTGATTTGCTAGTGAGGCTACTCTCTTGGATTCTTAAATCACAAACACCTCACTAGGATCTTGCTCTTCTTGGCACTCACAAACGTGTTTCTCAGCTGTTGGAATGAGCAAAGGATGCTCCACTCACGAGTGGAGCTTCTATTTATAAGCCAGCCTGAAAAACGAACCGTTATGAGCTTCTACGGGATGACCGGACGCTCCGGTCGTGATGACCGGACGCTCCGGTCAGTTCAACCCGCGAACCAGCATTCAAGTGATGACCGGACGCTGTCAGGGTCCGGTCAGTACCGACCGGACGCGTCCGGTCGCTCTTGGATGCTTACTGTAAACGACCGGACGCTGGATACTCAGGGTCCGGTCACACTGACCGGACGTGTCCGGTCACTCTTTTCCAAGTCTAGACCCTTACTGGAGTTGACCGGACGCTGGCCCTCAGCGTCCGGTCACATGACCTCCCAGCGTCCGGTCACACCAGACTTGATCTTCTCGGTCAAATGAACTGACCAGACCCTGCGGCCAGCGTCCGGTCGCACCGGAGCCAGCGTCCGGTCAGTATTTGACCCTCCATTCACTTCCAACTTCTGAACATATGTGAATGAAGTTTGCTCCAAAGGATCTTAGGCATTCATAGGAGCTACCTAGAGCTAGTTTTAACAAGTGTGCACCACACCTAACTCACTAGACTCAACTAGGTCAAGCTACCCGTTCATACCCCCCTTCATAGTACGGCCAAAGGAAAAAACAAAGTCCTAAACTACTCTAAGTGTCTCTCCAACTTCAATCGACACTTAGAACTAGTTATCCTTAACCTTGTCGTCCATCCTTTGAAAACCGAAACGATTTCCATCGTAGGGGCATGACAACCTCGATTGCCCAATCGATCTCCATTACCGTGACCTAACTTAATTGTCTCTGCAAAACACACGTTAGTCATAGTAATCTTTGTATTGACATTAATCACCGAAATCCAACTAGGGGCCTAGATGCTTTCAGATGGTACGTTCTTGATTGGCAAATACTAGGGCACACTTCTTATAGCCATATCCTATGACACGAACAACAAGTTGGTTCCTTTGGCATTTGCTTTGGTTGAGAAGGAGAACAATGACAATTGGGGATGGTTCTTGAGGCTAGTCTGAATACACATGGTTAGGCCTGGTAGGGAGGTTGGCATCATATCTGATAGGCATCAGGGCATACTTAATGTCATGCGAGAGCAGATAGAGGGGTATGCACCTTTGCACCATCGTTGGTGTACTCAGCACCTTGCTGAGAATCTACTCTGAAAGGATGGTGTCAAGGGTAACTTTGATCTATTCCAGGAGGTTGCTCGACAGCTTGAGGACAAGTACTTTAAGGAAAAGTTAGAGCAGGTTAGAACCGCATCAAATGCAGAAGGTAGACAATGGCTCACATGTTTGATGAAGGATTTGGAGAAATGGATGAGAGCTCACGACGCCGGTGGATGGAGGTACGAGTTTCAGTGCAGCAACATGGCAGAGTCATTCAATAAGTTGCTATTGGGGATATGTGGTATGCCCATGAAAGCAATCGTTCAATTCACCTTCTATAAGCTTGTTGCCTGGTTCAACGATAGACATGTCCATCCATTGCAGTTGCGGAGTGATGGAGAGATATGGGCTCCAAAACCAAAGGCACACCTAGAGAAGGCAAGAGAAAGGGTTGGCACACATGAGGTTACATGCTTTGACCATGCCATAGGGACTTATTAGGTCAAGCATAGGGGCGGTACAACGTCTGACAGTGAGGTCTGAGAGTCGAGGATACATGTGGTTGTCCTCCAAGATTTTAAGTGCACTTGTGGTAAACCAAGGCAGTACCACTTTCTATGTTCTCATTTGGTGGTAGCAGCTAGGCATCACAACTATAATATCGATAGGAGGATACCTCACGAGTTCAGTGTCGACATGCTTGTGCACACATGGAGCCCCCGCTTCATGCCTTTCTAGGACCCTAGAGAGTAGCCTCCATATGATGGGCCGAAGTACATTACGGATCTAGCTTACCATTAGAACAAGCGTGGATCAAGGCAGAGGACGAGGCACAGGATGGTTATGGATCAGATACCCGAAAGAACGAGGCGTGGGAGAGGAACTCCATTTGTTACTGGCCCTGAGCAGTACGAGTGCGGCAAGTGTGGTAGACTTGGCCACAATTCACGAAGTTGTCATTGATAGATTAGTGAGGTGTGACTATTGGTTCATTTGATTATTTTATATTTGTCGTCTTCATTTAATTAATTATGCATGTCTCTTTTTATGCTTGTATTTGTGTTAATTACTTATACATTTCTAAGTTCATATTTTATTGTATATTGAAATTTGAATTCATTCACTTTTTTGTAGGATGGAGCAATTCCACCTGCTCGACCCGACGTATGAGGCGACCCACTGAGGACGTCTCATAGCGTTAGGGTAGGTAATAATCTATAAGTTTTGTTCAAAATTTGGTGAGCGTACATGTGTTCGTGAAGTAACATGAGACTGTTTTATTCGATGCAGGACCTTCCGCTCCTTCATCCTAGAACCCACAGTGGGTTCTTGGACATGCGGTGCGACGACAGGTACACTCCTTTCCTGTAAAGAGCTGTCCAGGATGTCATCTCTTTTCAGGTTCATTGTGGGTTGCCCAAGTTCAACTCAACAACCATAACTGCATTGGTTGACAGGTATTAAATTGAATCATTGCCTTCATTCATGGCCATTTGTTCATGCGATTGACTTTTTGACAATTAATATTGCTTTGTCTTCAATATAGGTGGCGACCGAAGACTCACAGCTTCCACCTACCTTTCGAGGAGATGGCAGTCATGCTCTAGGACTGTCAGAAGATGCTAGGCCTAAGGATTCATGGCAACCCAGTCACCGGGCAGTGCAGGTCAGAGGGCTGGAGAGCATGAGTGGAGGCCTTCCTTGGGCGTGAGCTTGGCGAGCAAGTGGCTCGCACTTCTAGAGTTCCCATCTCCTGACTACGGGAAGAGTTCGTATAGTGCCCCGAGGAGGCAGATGAGGAGACAGTTGGGTACTACTGCAAGGCGTGGATCCTACACTTGTTTGCCTACATTCTCTTCCTCGACGCCATGGGTGATAGTGCGTCCTGGATGTAGATCCACTACCTCAGTGACTAGGACCAGGCGGGTCACTACAGCTAGTGCTCTGTAGTCTTGTGTTTTCTATACCGGTAGCTGTGCGAGGGGTGTCGTCGGTCTTTGTCCAACCCATCACTTGGTGGATGCGTGTACCTATTACAGCTGTGGATGTGGGCTCGTCTTCTAGTTGGCCATCTTGAGGTTCTGGCTTGTCGTGAGTGGTTCCAAGGTCAGCCTCCAAGACGGCAGCCAACATGGGCGTACCTTTGGGACCAGGCCATGGTTCCGTGCGTGAGGTTAGACCAGATGTACATTGAGTTCACCAACGAGCTAGACACGCTGACGGCGTCTAGTGTAAGTAAATTTTATTTCCCATGCTGGTTTAAAAAGGATTAGTATACCATCTAACATCTTGTTTGCACATGTTGCTAGTGGAGTGGGAGCCATACGGTGAAGAGGACGCACTTCCTTTTCAGCTGAGCAACGTTTGTGGGGCCGACGATGACTTCTATAGGATGAGGTGTCCTCTAATCTGCTTCTATGCTGTCGAGTTCCACCTGCCAGATAGAGTTGCACGCCAATTTGGAGTAAGATAGCTTTGGCCTACGGCTCTGTTCTCGATTGGCGTTGACTTACACAAGTAAGTGTTTTGATATTTCAAATGTCTCATGATGATGATCCATTTCTATTAATATGGTGACATGTACATGGATTCAAGTAATGATGACATACGTGCAGGTTGGATCGTTAGAGGAACAAGAAGATTTTTTACTGGAAGAGGCACCACCAGTCCTTCATTGAGGAATGGGAGGAGATGCACGACAACGTGGACGACAACAACGAGCCACACATGAACCGTGAGTTTAGGCAGTACCAAGCTTGGTACCAGCATGCGACATGTTGCAGGCTGAGGGTTGTAACACCCCAGGTGTTTGCCACCAGTTAAGCAATGGGTTTGAGCTAAAACATGGTATATTAAGTGATGATGAAGATGTCAAGGTCGAACCTATAGAAACGAGCCCCAACCTAAACTTAGAGATTGCACCTTTGCTCGCCTATAGACCCCTTTTCAAGACATATGCTTGGGTGGTGTTATTGGAATATCTTCGTATGTCTCACATCAATAACCACCTATATTGATCCATGGAAAAGTTTCGTGAAGTTTGGAATCAAGAAGTCACATGAAATGACGAGTTATGTCGTTGCTTGAATTATTTTATAAAGTGAAGGGAATTCTTGATCATCAACCAAATTTTGCAACCATGCCCAAATGACTCTAGATGAACTCTACAACAAAAGTCATGAAAGGTTCATGTTGGGCAAATGCCAAGAAAATGCTCCAATAGAGCAAAAATGATAATTTAAGCTTCATAGTGATCCTACTTTGGTCAAACTAGAACAGTAGGTTCTATACCAGTTTTGAGGTTGGACCTTAAATGAAAGTTGTAGTCCATATCATGTAGAACAAACTTTGTTTTTGGACTAAGAGCTAGATCAGCTTGGAAGTAAGTCAAATCGAGGCTCGAACTTTGAATTGACAGCTGTTTTCAGTACTTAGAAAAATTTCTAAGTCTGGAATCCATTGTCATCACTGTTGGCATTCCGCGTTCTCCAAATTTTGCTAAGCAACTTCAGTTGATCCAAATGTAAAAGTTGGAGCTTACATGATGGGGAAGAACATACAAGAAGATGGCACCAGTTGTATTTCATTTCGACCATCAATTTTGGATGTTTGCTTGTCGCTGTCAAATCACTGACACTATCAAGTTTAGTACTAATTATCTACTAATCCAACAGCCTAATGGCCGAGCACCCTGAATCAAGTTTGTAGAGCATCAGAAGGAGAATAATTTTGCTTCAAGGCCCATAGCCCAATTCGGAGCAGAGATGGCCCAAAAACGGACCCCAAGTCGGGCACAGAGACGCACGCCACGTGTTCGTTGTTTTGTCTCCGTGGCAGCCATGCAATAGAGCGCGCACTCCATTGCCGCCGCGCGTCCCGCCTCCGCGCCACGCGCTGCCCTGCCCCTGCGCCTCCAAATGCGAACGCCCGAGCTGCCCGAGCACTCACTCGCCTCCCCACTCTCCTTCCCTCGCTCTCTGGTGCTGCGCGCGCTCCGGAACGCGGCCGCCATGGTTGCCGCCACGAGCTCGAGATTTGGCCGCCGTTGTTCCTTCGTCTCCAGCCTCCCTCCACCCAAATTGACTACACCACCACCTCCCTCACCTCGCGCCGCAACTCCCGCACCCCTCGCCTGAAGCCACTCGTCGCCGTCGTGCCCCACAGCGCCACCGCCGTCAGTCTATGCGCAGCCGAGCCGCATGCGCACGTGGCCAGCCATCCACGCTCCACCTCGGGCTGAGCCGAGGCCACCGGCGTGTGCGCGCAGGCCCAGGTACCCTCCCCGCCACTTCACCGCCGCCGGCGACGACCATGGCCACCGGAGCCACGAGCCGGCCGGCCACTCCCTGCTGCCGTCCTGAGGAAGAAGAAAGAGGACCCCGCGCATGAATAGGAGCTTTTCCAGGGGGTTAAGTGAACAGACAGTGACTCTGATGAATAGTGTAGTAAAGGATCCGTTCGTTCGGGTTTTATTTGTGGAAACTTCAGGGTCCTCGATGCAAGATTTAGATTCCTTTTCTTTCTGATTTTTGCAGATTTGAATGCTCCACTTTGATAATTCATAGTAATTCGTACAAAAATCATAAAATAGAAAATGAGGACTTTTTGGAATCCTTGTGAAATTCTCTATGTACTAGATCAATAATATTACATGCTTTAGTTTAAAGGTTTAGCTGTAAAAATAGATTTAAGCAGTTAGGTTCTCAATGCTAGTCATGTCTTGTTCTTTTTATAACTGCAGTTATTTTACTCAAATAAATGTGAAATTTTTATGGAGTGTTACTGATGTGATTAGTGATGTCTGGTAAAAATTTCAGTATTTTAGGCTTGATAGTTTAAGATCTATAAAAATAACAAATTGCCTGTATTGCCTTACCCTTATTCTGAATAGGCCTGCAAGATTAAATTAATTGGCCTAGTTAGGTTATGAATCATGACTTTGTGATAATACATGAGTTGTAGTACTTTTATTAAGCTTTTCAAAAAGCTAAATATCATGATTTTTGGTTAAGCAGATCTTGAGTTATACTTGCTTAAATATCAGTGGTTGTTTCTGCCCAAACTCTGACAGGGTTACCTTGTTGGTATTGTGGGGCCTTCTTAATAGTAGAATTTGCTTTAGGTGTTTACAACAAAGTTGTTTAGAATTTGATAAGCTTTCTAAAAAGTCTAGAACCACATTTATTGGATATGTATAACTCCATTTATAGCTGTTTAAAGTGGCATGTCAGTTTCTGTCTATGTTTTGGACAGAGATGCAATTATTGGATTAATTGACCCTTCTAACTGTAGAATCATCTTAAGATGATAATAAGAAAGTTGTAGATAACTCACCTAACTAGCTTGTGTTAAATTTTCATGGCATGTGGCCAAGTAGTTTGTGAGTTATGACTGTTCTAAGTTGGTCTTCAGAAATTGTAGCTTTCTGGAATTGCTGGACCAGCCTTGATAAATGTGCCTGTTTAACCTGGTTAACTTTGGAATCATGCTGATATGTTTAAATATGAATTGTAGACAATTTCATAAGCTTTCCATAATGTCTTCTTGCAAGTCATTTGGATTTGTGTAACTCCAGTTATAGCTAAATCTTGTAGCTGCTGTTTGTATGTCCAGAAATTGGCAGATTCCAATTATAGTGTTTGCTTGTATATTGTTAAGTGTGACTTATGCCTTGAGTGATGACTGAGTTAGAGCACCTGAGATCTTGGGAAACTTGTGTCATGCTTAGTGTTGTCGTCTTCTTTGCCATCTTAGCATGATAGATTGTGTGATGTTTAAGTTAAGCATCGCAAAGTACTTAAGTGTGAGTGTAAACTATGCTTGTCCTTGCTTGCTATTTTGTGATGCATCTCATGGTACTATTCTTCATATTCATACACTTGCATATTGCATCTCATCTAGGTGCGCTAGATGAACCACGTGAAGAATATGATATTGGAGCCAAACCCGAAGACGGTGTATGGATGATCTATCCCGAAGATGGAAGGACTAAGCAAGTGTTAGGACCTGTGATGTCACCAGGACGGTGCAAGCTAACTGAACTGACTTGTGGCGGATCCCAGGCAAGCCCCGGAGCATTATAAGTCTCCTAATTTATAAAAGCAATTCTTTCTATATATGAGTTATATATTGTTGCATTAAGTTGTAGGAGTTGATTGAAACCGTTGATGCATTTATTACTATCCTTGCCTACCTTATTACCTTTTTACCCTGTTAGGTCAGGATCGAATAACTGCTTAGCCTTGCTTAGACCGGTAGCGATCGGTGATATCCGGTCACCTACATTATAGGTGGTTACTGGAAGAATTTAGCTATGGAAAGAATGATATCCTGGAATTAACCATGTGTGATGGATAATTGGAGACCGGACGGAAAAAGTTGGAGGCAACCAGACAGGGTTCTAGGGGTGCTATTAGTTTCCGTCTGTGTCGATTAAGGACCGACCGTTGTTGGGCCTCGAGTCATGTTGAACGCATGCCTTACATTTAGCTGGCCGGATAAAGTACCTTCCGACCGCGAAGCTGGGAGATTTTTCGGGCCGAGTAGATTGCCCGCAGCGCACTGTACCGGAGCAGGTGTGGTAGGACACGGGGGCGAGATGATAAGACCAAAGTGCAGTCGGTCGGCCCCCGGGTACATGTGGTTCCTGGCAAACTCGAGATTCCTGGAAAGTTGACTCGGTGATCAATATCTCACTTTAGCGGGTGAGTGAGGTTTGTGTAAGGAATAAATCACCAGCTGGTTAGGAATCGATTCGAATCGCCATCGCTCCTGGATAGTGAGCACTTGACTCGAGTTACTTCATCGTAGTAATTATTATGGAACAATGATGGTTATATGGATGGTATGGGATATGCTAAATCTAAATTGGTAACTGGATGTTATTGGTTAATCAAGTGATTGCTATAGTACAGGTGCTTACCTAGATGGATAGGCCATAATAAAGATGATGCAAAGTACTTAAAATGGTTTCTTCATGATAGCTTATGCTTTTCGCAAACAAGTCAGCTAGCCCACTAAAAAAAGCCTTGCATGATCCTTGGTGTCATTTGTTTTGGTTTCTGATGGGTAAGTCTGGCTGAGTACATTCGAGTACTCAGGGTTTATCCCACCTTGTTGCAGGTGATGTTCTCGACCTGTTGATGATGGTGGCTAACCACCGGTGGGCTCGGTGATTCTATACTTACTTCTCATCTATATGCTTTTGTCGGATGATGTCACTATGCTAGCAATATATTTGGAACTTATATTAATGTAATCATTTGAAAGCTATGCTGTTTTCACTAAGTGGTTTTGAAACCCAAACTTGTACTATCATTTGTTAACCCCTTTGTAATATCATTTCTGTTGCAACCCGATATATGTGATGTGTATTTGCTTAATCACGCGATCTTGGTTGTGATGTTGATTTACCGAGGTCTTTCGGGACACTCGGCAGACTACCGGGTTTATATGAGTGAAAGTATGGGTGTGTCAACGTGTTAGCAGGGACAACCGTACTTGATCTTGTATAAATTGGGCGGTTCTGTCACAGCTGGTATCAGAGCGAGATTAAGCATAATACTGTCAGGTACATAGTTTTAAAAGCTAAGTTTTGGTTTTAAAAGGTCTATTTTAACTAAAACTTCAGCTACAAGCAAATTTGTCAAAACTTATTCGCAAAACTATGCTAGCGACATCTTCCTTTATGCCCAGTTAAGGACTATTAGGTGGCTATCTAAGTACTAACTTTGGGGGATGTACTTTATTGAAAATTTTACTTTCGTCGTCCATACGGCGTGCTATTGTATGGATGCCATTCGTTTGAATGGTAATGTATGGATCAATTGCCTCTACGCCCAGGTAAGTGTGAGTTGTGAGAGTATGACCGTCCAACTATCGGTCTAGGGGAGAGTTAGCTGTGGTTACTGGAATATTTACATGTTACACACATGTATAAATGAAGGTACTTAATTGTGGGTATATCTGTCGGGTAGCTATGGATATCGAAGTATATACATCTGGGGATGTATATATGGAGAGTATCTTAGTTTACTGTTTTCATGGTGCGCTTATTTATCTCTTGTGGGGATGGGCTGCAATGAATTTGCCTGCAGGTACACTAACCACGAATACGTAGATTGAATGTAGCTGACGACTAGCTGTATATCGAGAGAGTACGTGTTATGCCACCGACATAGAACGTGATTGCCACCTTAGGCTGGCAATTTCGTGAGGACGAATAGGACGAACATGCATCATGATTGTGCTTGTGCATAAATATGCTTTCCTTCCTTTGTTCTAAGTACTAAGTGACTTGTGATCGATGTATTGCACTATCTTCCTTATGTGGAGTTAAACAAGAATGCCTTGTTCCATGTTGCTTGAATAGGAAGTGCTTGAGAAAAGTGTGTGCTTAGCCTTGCTAGAAATAATTGTGGTTACATGCTTAACCTATAATGTCCTCTAGTTTAGCCAAGTGGTGGGTATGTATGCTTGCTATCTAATTAGTGCCATAGTTATCACCCCTTTTGTCCTCGGTAAGCATACGAGTGTTGAAGAGCGCTATCCTAGAACCACGTCCAAGTTTTGGTAATCACTTGGTGGACACAAGACGTATATGGAAATTCAGCAAGAAGTCCCCTGCTCAGTTGTCCTTGGTAATTAAGCTATGCTCTCTTGCGTTGTGTTTTGATTTTCGGATCCCCTGCTTGTTGACTCCTAACCTTGTGACTACCTTTGTTTGCTATCCCTCCTTCGCATAGTGCTTCCTCCTATGCAACCCAATTTGTGCCATGTGAGATTTCTTATAGGTTGTATGTTCAGTAATGGTGCCACAATTAGCGATCTACGGTGCCGCGACAAAACCGAGAGCCTCCTGTGGGTGCACACACAAGGCTGTGCTGCTCGGCACGCGCTGGTATCGAGGTTTCTAGTCATGATCCATTACAGAACTACACCGACATGTTATTTTCACGTGAGCTCTTCCTTGGTTATCCCTCCTTATCATGTCAAGCGATCTATATGTCGAACTAGATGCAATAGGACTCCCTTATGAAGTCGTCCAACGGTTAACCTTTGAAGAACAGGTCACTAACAGGAACATAAATAGACTGCAAGAGGGTAGACAAGTGACTCTGCTCGATGTGACTGTCCCTGTAATGACGTCGATCATCTAGTGAGCAACTTATGTCATTTTCATTGGATCAGAAAGGTGCACCACACTTGAGGTTGAACAAGTTATCAGTTGGATGATAAATGGACCAGGAGATTATGTGCTGTAATAGGTCACCTGGTATATATGAGATTCCTGTCCAAGTTCTCAATCTTTAGGTGCATAAGGATGACGTAGACGAACCGACCTTCTTTGGTGTGACCCCTCTCTGCTGACTTCAATGGCGACCATTGGTAGGCTTTGACCAAAATTTTTATTATCAAGAGTGAAGATTTGGAACCTTTTTAGTGTTGAGGGACAACTGATTTGTTACCAGTAGGAAAGTTAGTCTTCAGATAGGTAACAACTATTTGGTAGCTATGAAGGCCAGATCTCACAGAACAATGTTGATCAAGGAAACAGCAAACCTGGCCCCGCAATGCAAGTGCTACTTCTTCTCTAAATGTGCTATCCAGTCAATTCCATCTTGGACGATCACGTAGATAGTACAAGACGTGGTATCGGCTAGGTAGGAGCTAGTGAAAGCACGTCCCTGATTTTAGTTAGCATCTTTATGCCCTAAGGTGCCAATTACACATGTGTCCGGACTCTATTGGATGAAGTGCCAAAGGATATATAGGAATGGTTCCTTGTCAATGTAGAAATGCCTTACTTGTGGAATAATGTTTTGTGCCCTGCGAAAAACAGCCCACAAGTCCAATGCTTGTGCATCGTCAAGTTGGTGTCTAGATCAACAGCGGAAATTGTTACCTAAGAAGCATGGCAAGAAAACTATAGCCTCCATCTTCAGCTAGAGAAAGGCTATTGCTGCTATGAGAAAGATTATAGAGTGCAAAACACACATCTCAATGTGCGAAGCGAAGAAAAGAGAGGACACGAAATCTGTCCAGATTTTGTGGCACTAAACCGGTTATCTTCAAGCCCACGATTAGTGACTCAAACGAAGTTGGATTGACCCCAAACTTGGTGATCTCATTCCTAGCTTAGGACCCTTCAATGTCTTAAGTTGGTTTGAGTATTGGTTGAGTAAAACATCGGATTTAAGAGATATCTTGTCGGCTCGGTTTGCTGCCATTTCAGAACACAACAGTTTTGGTAGAGGAATTATTTGGATGGTCAAATGGTGTCCGTTTGAGTTGATTTTTGGTGAGTAGTTAGAAGACCCATGGATCTACAAGCCCACCAAATTTTGTGTATATTGGAGCAGTAGTTTGTGAGATATGAATGGAAAACAAAAGGGTATAGAATCTGCAATTTCGCTATGACTGCGATCATCATTTGCATTAGACGGTTGTGTTTGTAATTCATGCCAAGGAATTACAACTTGTAGGTATATTGCTGATTAGACAACCCTCCATACCCTTGAGAAGACTAATTGCACCCCTATGTGCCTTGCTTTTGCCCTCTTAGATCAGCAATGCGTAAGCAGTCAAAGTGTTCTAGAAGTCAAAATTGTGCCCTTGCAATTCGAAAGCAATTGGAAAGGTGTCAGACCGCAGATTTTCGGATTATGGTTTTTGAGATATTGATTGGCCTTAGAATGGAAGCTTCGACGACAAATGTAGTATGAAAGCTGGTTCTGCTACGAGGCACGTCAACCCAACTTGCTGTGCAACTACACCACGAAGGCAAATTGTGCTCAACCTGCTTGGTAGTGAACTAGTCCCTAGTTTTGTGATTACTTGCAACTTGTGTTGTCCTCCAAGCCTCGCTAACATCCTTCTACGTCAATGGTTCTCCAATGCTGACATGCCTTTGGTACCTTATATGTGTTTTTACCCAAGAGGTTGCATCAGATTCCACCCAGATCATTATTGCAACCTGGATCCAAAGACTCCCTAAGGAATGATCATCGAAAACGTTGAGCTGATAGAGTCAGCTACTATGTTTACCACTCACTCGGCAGACTCAGACCATACAATATTGTTATCAAAGAAAGAGAACTGCACGCATGGAACCATTGCAACAAGTATCCTTCAGAAGATTATCATCTAGTGCAAAGTCCATAAGGTCTGTGCTATATCCACTTGGGAAGTAGATGCTGCAAGTATTTAGTCTACGTTTGTATCGCTCTTCGTACATCAAGGACGAAGTACGTAGGACATTGCTATCTTGGATTCCTCCCAAAGTAACAATACTTCATGAAGGTCAACGAAGGAAATTCTTCAGACAAAACTTACTACAAAGGACAAGTATCAGAAAGTGTCTTGACCAAATTAGCCTCTCTTATGCTTGAAGCTATGTAGCCTAAAGCTATCGCTGATATTGGAAACCGGTAGCATGTCTCTCTTCCATAAAAGTCTTTCGTTGTGAATCTCGGGACGCGATTCTTTTAAGGGGGGAGGGCTGTAACACCCCAGGTGTTTGCCACCAGTTAAGCAATGGGTTTGAGCTAAAACATGGTATATTAAGTGATGATGAAGATGTCAAGGTCGAACCTATAGAAACGAGCCCCAACCTAAACTTGGAGATTGCACCTTTGCTCGCCTATAGACCCCTTTTCAAGACATATGCTTGGGTGGTGTTATTGCAATATCTTCGTATGTCTCACATCAATAACCACCTATATTGATCCATGGAAAAGTTTCGTGAAGTTTGGAATCAAGAAGTCACATGAAATGACAAGTTATGTCGTTGCTTGAATTATTTTATAAAGTGAAGGGAATTCTCGATCATCAACCAAATTTTGCAACCATGCCCAAATGACTCTAGATGAACTCTACAACAAAAGTCATGAAAGGTTCATGTTGGGCAAATGCCAAGAAAACGCTCCAATAGAGCAAAAAGGATAATTTAAGCTTCATAGTGATCCTACTTTGGTCAAACTAGAACAGTAGGTTCTATACCAGTTTTGAGGTTGGACCTTAAATGAAAGTTGTAGTCCATATCATGTAGAACAAACTTTATTTTTGGACTAAGAGCTAGATCAGCTTGGAAGTAAGTCAAATCGAGGCTCGAACTTTGAATTGACAGCTGTTTTCAGTACTTAGAAAAATTTCTAAGTCTGGAATCCATTGTCATCACTGTTGGCATTCCGCGTTCTCCAAATTTTGCTAAGCAACTTCAGTTGATCCAAATGTAAAAGTTGGAGCTTACATGATGGGGAAGAACATACAAGAAGATGGCACCAGTTGCATTTCATTTCGACCATCAATTTTGGATGTTTGCTTGTCGCTGTCAAATCACTGACACTATCAAGTTTAGTACTAATTATCTGCTAATCCAACAGCCTAATGGCTGAGCACCCTGAATCAAGTTTGTAGAGCATCAGAAGGAGAATAATTTTGCTTCAAGGCCCATAGCCCAATTCGGAGCAGAGATGGCCCAAAAACGGACCCCAAGTCGGGCACAGAGACGCACGCCACGTGTTCGTTGTTTTGTCTCCGTGGCAGCCATGCAACAGAGCGCGCACTCCATTGCCACCGTGCGTCCCGCCTCCGCGCCACGCACTGCCCTACCCCTGCGCCTCCAAATGCGAACGCCCGAGCTGCCCGAGCACTCACTCGCCTCCCCACTCTCCTTCCCTCGCTCTCTGGTGCTGCGCGCGCTCCGGAACGCGGCCGCCATGGTTGCCGCCGCGAGCTCGAGATTTGGCCGCCGTTGTTCCTTCGTCTCCAGCCTCCCTCCACCCAAATTGACTACACCACCACCTCCCTCACCTCGCGCCGCAACTCCCGCACCCCTCGCCTGAAGCCACTCGTCGCCGTCGTGCCCCACAGCGCCGCCGCCGTCAGTCTATGCGCAGCCGAGCCGCATGCGCACGTGGCCAGCCGTCCACGCTCCACCTCGGGCTGAGCCGAGGCCACCGGCGTGTGCGCGCAGGCCCAGGTACCCTCCCCGCCACTTCACCGCCGCCGGCGACGACCATGGCCACCGGAGCCACGAGCCGGCCGGCCACTCCCTGCTGCCGTCCTGAGGAAGAAGAAAGAGGACCCCGCGCATGAATAGGAGCTTTTCCAGGGGGTTAAGTGAACAGACAGTGACTCTGATGAATAGTGTAGTAAAGGATCCGTTCGTTCGGGTTTTATTTGTGGAAACTTCAGGGTCCTCGATGCAAGATTTAGATTCCTTTTCTTTCTGATTTTTGCAGATTTGAATGCTCCACTTTGATAATTCATAGTAATTCGTACAAAAATCATAAAATAGAAAATGAGGACTTTTTGGAATCTTTGTGAAATTCTCTATGTACTAGATCAATAATATTACATGCTTTAGTTTAAAGGTTTAGCTGTAAAAATAGATTTAAGCAGTTAGGTTCTCAATGCTAGTCATGTCTTGTTCTTTTTATAACTGCAGTTATTTTACTCAAATAAATGTGAAATTTTTATGGAGTGTTACTGATGTGATTAGTGATGTCTGGTAAAAATTTCAGTATTTTAGGCTTGATAGTTTAAGATCTATAAAAATAACAAATTGCCTGTATTGCCTTACCCTTATTCTGAATAGGCCTGCAAGATTAAATTAATTGGCCTAGTTAGGTTATGAATCATGACTTTGTGATAATACATGAGTTGTAGTACTTTTATTAAGCTTTTCAAAAAGCTAAATATCATGATTTTTGGTTAAGCAGATCTTGAGTTATACTTGCTTAAATATCAGTGGTTGTTTCTGCCCAAACTCTGACAGGGTTACCTTGTTGGTATTGTGGGGCCTTCTTAATAGTAGAATTTGCTTTAGGTGTTTACAACAAAGTTGTTTAGAATTTGATAAGCTTTCTAAAAAGTCTAGAACCACATTTATTGGATATGTATAACTCCATTTATAGCTGTTTAAAGTGGCATGTCAGTTTCTGTCTATGTTTTGGACAGAGATGCAATTATTGGATTAATTGACCCTTCTAACTGTAGAATCATCTTAAGATGATAATAAGAAAGTTGTAGATAACTCACCTAACTAGCTTGTGTTAAATTTTCATGGCATGTGGCCAAGTAGTTTGTGAGTTATGACTGTTCTAAGTTGGTCTTCAGAAATTGTAGCTTTCTGGAATTGCTGGACCAGCCTTGATAAATGTGCCTGTTTAACCTGGTTAACTTTGGAATCATGCTGATATGTTTAAATATGAATTGTAGACAATTTCATAAGCTTTCCATAATGTCTTCTTGCAAGTCATTTGGATTTGTGTAACTCCAGTTATAGCTAAATCTTGTAGCTGCTGTTTGTATGTCCAGAAATTGGCAGATTCCAATTATAGTGTTTGCTTGTATATTGTTAAGTGTGACTTATGCCTTGAGTGATGACTGAGTTAGAGCACCTGAGATCTTGGGAAACTTGTGTCATGCTTAGTGTTGTCGTCTTCTTTGCCATCTTAGCATGATAGATTGTGTGATGTTTAAGTTAAGCATCGCAAAGTACTTAAGTGTGAGTGTAAACTATGCTTGTCCTTGCTTGCTATTTTGTGATGCATCTCATGGTACTATTCTTCATATTCATACACTTGCATATTGCATCTCATCTAGGTGCGCTAGATGAACCACGTGAAGAATATGATATTGGAGCCAAACCCGAAGACGGTGTATGGATGATCTATCCCGAAGATGGAAGGACTAAGCAAGTGTTAGGACCTGTGATGTCACCAGGACGGTGCAAGCTAACTGAACTGACTTGTGGCGGATCCCAGGCAAGCCCCGGAGCATTATAAGTCTCCTAATTTATAAAAGCAATTCTTTCTATATATGAGTTATATATTGTTGCATTAAGTTGTAGGAGTTGATTGAAACCGTTGATGCATTTATTACTATCCTTGCCTACCTTATTACCTTTTTACCCTGTTAGGTCAGGATCGAATAACTGCTTAGCCTTGCTTAGACCGGTAGCGATCGGTGATATCCGGTCACCTACATTATAGGTGGTTACTGGAAGAATTTAGCTATGGAAAGAATGATATCCTGGAATTAACCATGTGTGATGGATAATTGGAGACCGGACGGAAAAAGTTGGAGGCAACCAGACAGGGTTCTGGGGTGCTATTAGTTTCCGTCTGTGTCGATTAAGGACCGACCGTTGTTGGGCCTCGAGTCATGTTGAACGCATGCCTTACATTTAGCTGGCCGGATAAAGTACCTTCCGACCGCGAAGCTGGGAGATTTTTCGGGCCGAGTAGATTGCCCGCAGCGCACTGTACCGGAGCAGGTGTGGTAGGACACGGGGGCGAGATGATAAGACCAAAGTGCAGTCGGTCGGCCCCCGGGTACATGTGGTTCCTGGCAAACTCGAGATTCCTGGAAAGTTGACTCGGTGATCAATATCTCACTTTAGCGGGTGAGTGAGGTTTGTGTAAGGAATAAATCACCAGCTGGTTAGGAATCGATTCGAATCGCCATCACTCCTGGATAGTGAGCACTTGACTCGAGTTACTTCATCGTAGTAATTATTATGGAACAATGATGGTTATATGGATGGTATGGGATATGCTAAATCTAAATTGGTAACTGGATGTTATTGGTTAATCAAGTGATTGCTATAGTACAGGTGCTTACCTAGATGGATAGGCCATAATAAAGATGATGCAAAGTACTTAAAATGGTTTCTTCATGATAGCTTATGCTTTTCGCAAACAAGTCAGCTAGCCCACTAAAAAAAGCCTTGCATGATCCTTGGTGTCATTTGTTTTGGTTTCCAACGGGTAAGTCTGGCTGAGTACATTCGAGTACTCAGGGTTTATCCCACCTTGTTGCAGGTGATGTTCTCGATCTGTTGATGATGGTGGCTAACCACCGGTGGGCTCGGTGATTCTATACTTACTTCTCATCTATATGCTTTTGTCGGATGATGTCACTATGCTAGCAATATATTTGGAACTTATATTAATGTAATCATTTGAAAGCTATGCTGTTTTCACTAAGTGGTTTTGAAACCCAAACTTGTACTATCATTTGTTAACCCCTTTGTAATATCATTTCTGCTGCAACCCGATGTATGTGATGTGTATTTGCTTAATCACGCGATCTTGGTTGTGATGTTGATTTACCGAGGTCTTTCGGGACACTCGGCAGACTACCGGGTTTATATGAGTGAAAGTATGGGTGTGTCAACGTGTTAGCAGGGACAACTGTACTTGATCTTGTATAAATTGGGCGGTTCTGTCACAAGGGTACAGTGGACCAAAGCTGACTACGCTGACATTGAGTCCTTCGACGATGAAGACACGGCATACAACTAGTCGACTTGTGTAGGAAGACAGGTGGAGGCAGGACCGATCTTGGACAGAGTGGTAAGCCAATTGCCTTATTTTTGTACGTTAAGTTGCATAATAATGCATTAGGTGTTCTTGGACCGACATTAGGAGTTATCTATTGTAGTTAGTGCCACCTTCGAGCCGTATCACCCTTATAATACCTTAGATTCTTGTACAAAAGAAAACAAAACCTATTGCTATCTGTTCAGAAGTATTATTACTGAGAACTTTGTTGCAGGGCAATACACTCAAATGCTCAGTTGAAGAGATCGAGCGCGTTCGGTCGAGAGTCAATGATGACTACATACTTGGCTTCATGGACGTAAGATTAAAAATATTCTTTCAAACATATCATTAATACGTTAGATTCTTTTAGTTAACATAGTTTTGTACAACAGAGGCTGTCACGTCGTCTACGTCGTGCAGCTGGTCGTTGTGGTTGCAGGATAGACATGACACAAGACGTGTATGTTCCTTCTGTAGGTAGAGGAGGCTTGGGTTCCTCTAGTCAAGCAGCTATAGGAGACAGGGATGAGGACGAGGAAGACGACGACGACGACGACGTGGACAAGAGGCACGAGGAGCTTGGCCCCTCTCAGCTCCATGACGCTCCCTCGACTCATCCTACACCGCCTCTAGGCACTAGGCGACACCGTCTACGTGACCTCTACACTCCAGGTACGAGCGCTCTCGATCACAAGGGTAAGGGCAAGAGTAGGAGGTAGTGAGGGATGTGGTAGTTGTTAGTATACACTATTATGAATTTTGTATTTACTTTTCTGTAACTATTTGGGACTGTATAGATATTGTGGACTATTTGGACTACGCAGGACATATTATGTTGGTTGTGATGTTCGTTGTGGTTGCATTTTGCTCCTTGGATGATTAAATATTTGGAATATATAATGATGTCTCTGTTTGTAACTGTGGATGCTCCTAAAACAAGGGAAACTCTTGCAAATTTTTTTCGTGAAACAATAATCATACTACATTGCTAAAAAGGCACAAATATAGTACACAGATTAACTATAAATTTATTAGAAAGTGTATAATCCAAACGTATCGTACATACGCTTTGTAGATGAATGTAGGGTTACTAAGCAACAGTGAATGATTCTATGCTTTTCAGATAATAAAAATAGACTTTTCAGATACAGGGACATCAGTGATTTATCACATCACTGACATAGTACTAGCATGCAAGGAAGCACAACTCCACTCTATCTCCACCATCCATCTTACGAATGTTTGATCCAAGGGCTTAGGTGAAGAGGCACACGGATCGCTGACATGGCACACTGAGAGGCCTTTATTTCTCCTCTCAACCTATAAATAACCACTCACTCCCTCTCATTCACACACAAAACAAGGAAGAAGAACAGTCCTCGGTATTTTCTTTCGTTGTAGTACCAATGTCTAGAGGGTCATCTAGAGGGAGAGAAAAGGGGAAGGGAACTACCTAGGGGTGGGAGGGTCCTCTTTGTCCCGATTTCTTTGAGGAGGAGTTAGCATTATTATTCTTTTTCTTGTTGCCTTTCACATAATTGATAGTGCCACCATTGGCAGCATTCATTCTCTCCTCCTCTTGCACACACATAGCCATGAGCCTCTCTAAGTCCCATTTCCCGGGTTGTATGTTGTAGTTGACAACAAAAGTGTCAAATTCTTTTGGTAAGGAAGCAAAAATTAGATGGATAAGTAACTCTTTCTTGAGAGCCAGATCCATTGGTTTTAGCTTGGATGCCAAATTGCTCATCCTTAGTATATGCTCTCTTGTGTCACCATTTCTAAAGTACCTCTCTATCATCGGTTGCTTTATTAGCTGGGTAGCATATGTCTTTGAAGAGCCAGTAAACTGACTCTTTATTCTATCGAGGTACTCGGTGATTGTGTCACACTCTGAGATTGAGTCCACAATTGCAGGCTCAATCATGTTCTTTATCACAGCCAAACATTTTTTGTTGGCAGTGACCCACTTCCTATGCTCAAGGTTATAGGACATCTTTTGAGATGTAAAATCCCTTTCTCTAGTTGCTCAAGCGGCATTAGACTCGTTTGTCTCCCTCACCGGTGCCACAGGCTCAGTTGGATACGGTGAGGTAACTATCTAGTCCACCTCAGCTAAGATAAAGGCCAGTTCAATCTTTTTCTTCCACTCCATGTAGTTGTCACCTTTGAGAGTGGGGATTTCTTTCATACAACCCATCAAGTTGTATCTGCTTGAAAACATAATTCATATAGAGTGAGAACATAAATATTAACAACAATTGCATGCCTTGATTCTAACGTTGGTCAAAATTAAAACATACAACTGTTTATACATTAAATCTACATCACCGTTGGGCAGAAATAAAGATAATGCATAAAATCATTAAAATTACGATATTGTTATTAACAACGTGGGTCAAAAAATAACAACATCATAATCATGTCAAAATCTATTTTTCTCTAATTAAATATCACGTTGGTTCAAAATAACTGGAGAATAAACTATTTCTTTAGCAGCGGAAAACGTAAAAAATTATCTATTTTCAGAAGGATTTCACTTTTCTCAAATATTCTCTGAAAAATTATCCCGTTGGTTCAAATTTTAACAGAGATATTAAACTAGACAAAATTCATTGAAATCTGCTTCTAAAAATTGTCAAAACTGCTTCTGAAAAATAAATAAGAGCTTAAAATGTTGGCTACTGTTCATTTGGCCCGATCCTTTAGGCGTTCGCGCGCGGCCCAGCAACGCACAGCAGCGCACGGCCCAGCAAAGCACAGTAGCGCGTGCGGTGCCTCCCCGCGCCCAGGCCGCAACCTGGGCCTAGGCCGGGAATTCAACTTCCTGCCTAGGCTCAATCTGGTCCGAGGCGCTCTCGTCCGTTCATCCAGATCCGACGGCCAGGCATCGACTTCGGGATATCAACACCCCCCCCCGGCCACCGTTCCCAAACCCTAATTCATTCGACTCCTCTCTTTCTCTCTCTCTTAGCGCAGCAGCTCTGAGCACAGCAGCAGTGAGCGACCAACCAAGAGCAAGCGGTGATGGCGCCATCGCCGGTCCCCTCACCGGCGTGCACTCTCCCTAGCGGGTGAGCACGCCACCGTCGAGCGGTCCGGGCAGCGGTGCCCTGATCCCCACGTGCGCTGTGGTGAGGAGATTGCGAAACCCTAGATCTGACCCAGCCATATCTCCTTCTTCTCTGTCTCAGAGACGATGACGGCGCCGTCGCCGGCCCTCTCACCAGTGTGCGCGCTCCCCAATGGGTGAGCGCGCCGTGATGAGGCGGCAGCACGGTGCGGCGGTAAGGTAGGCCTCTTCCCCTTCCCCTTTTCTTTTCTTTTCTTTGATTTTCCTTTCTTCTCTTCTCGGATCTATCCGATTTAGGGTTGGGGATGGGGTTAGGATCGAGATTAGGGTTTGGTTAGGGTTAGGGTTTTGTTCACTATTCTTCTTCCTTGAGTTTGATTCACGGGTTTGGGTTTGGCTTCGCGTGCCGAGACCCCTTTCTCTTCTTTGTGCTTCACCCGATTAGGGTTAGGGTTTGGTGACCCTCTTCTCTTCCCAGATCCGAATGGATCTAATCTCTTTCTTACCCCTGACATGATCTACATCTAGACAGAGGGTTCCGATATGCTAGATCTATACCCAGTGAGGCTCTGATACCATTGTTAGACTTAAAGTAGGATCTCTAGGCATAGAACTAGCATGTCTACTTATTATTGAATAAAACCGTAAGTCCTAGAACATCTACTAGTACAATAACAGTAGATAGAACGAGAGAGAGATGGGGGGTGAAGAACATGTCGAACCTGACGCCGCAGAGGGAGATGGTCCAGAAGCCGCCTTCTCGTTCATCGGTGAAGTCTGTGCACAGGCAGCGACGTTCGAGGAAGACGCCGGTGGAGCGGGGCGGGGCAGGTGGTGGCTTCCCGTCACTGGCTGCGTGCCTCTCTGATCGGGATTAGGGTTTAGGTTTCGGTGGGGAGCTCGGCTCAGGCGAACCTCGTACTCAGAGCCGCCGGCCCCCACCTCTATATATAGCGCAGTGTGACAGGGGCCCTCCAGCCATAGTGGGCTAGGCGCCCCCGATCAGGGTGCGGATCAAAGGCCCAACTAGGCTGTTGGGCCCAGTTTGGGATTAGAGATCAATCTAACAAACTCGCCTCACGTACAAGCTAAAACTGCCACACACACACCGATACAAGTTGCTACACTGCAACTGACACTACGTAGACATGTCGTGAACACAGTCACGCCACTGGCAACTGTCGTTCTCGCCGTGTGCTCCGAATTCAAACAAGCTTGAGCTCTCGCCAACTACTCCAACCGCCACCAGCTGCTCCAACTTTAGGATTATGCCAACATGTGGTACACTTTGCACAGCACAAGCCGCTCGACCTTCTCTCTGAGACCGGCATGGTGGCAGTGAGGTGGTACTTCGCCATTATTCAGCCAGTTTGGACGAGCGTGCAATCATCGCCCCTCGTCCGAAGCAGAAGCTCTTTCCATGGTCGTGGGTGGTGGCGGTGGTACTCCGCCATTATCCAAGCGCTCCGAATGAGCACGCCATTGTCGCCCCTCATGCGAAGTTGAAGCTCTGGCGTTACCCGACGAGGTGGCTGCTCACACTTGACATGACCCTAGCAGATTTGTTTGTTTTCCTCCAACGTCCCACAAGATCACTTGAGTATATTGGTCGGACAACTCATTGTACAACCATCAGTGCACTGAGTGATAGTTTGAACTAGAACACCATTTGTTTTTAGCTTCACCACTTCTTTTGATTATTTATATATGAGCCATATCATCAAGAATTTGCCCTTGAGTCATGCATGTTTACCGTTCTTTCACATCCATATCATGATTTCTATCTCCACTGGCCATTCCTCGCGTCCACAGCAGAAGTGTCACGCATAAGCAGAACATGAGTGATTGAATGAGCAGAAAATTCTCATGATCCAGCAGATGGCAGCATGATCAAACATTCAAACCTTAATTAACCGGTCGCACACGGAACCATTTCTCTTAGGCCCTTTTGGATGGGCCCAAACCCATACGTACATGGATGCGCACGTGTTCGCAACAAAAAGGCGGAGACACGAAAAAAAAAAAGATAGGTTGTGCTATCAAGAAGTGGCAGTAGTAATTTTCTAAACCGTTCCTGGAATAAATACTTGGAGATAGTGCGAGTCTGCGAGAGAGCTCCGGCGAGGAGACTCACTCAAGCTTGGTCGCTTCGGGATGGGTGCAAGCAAAAGTAAAAGACAACATCAGCGTAGGGCCAAAGTCTTCACGGATGGAAAAGAAAGGGATCTGCTATCCTTACTGATTTTTTTCATTTTCTTTAGGCAATCGATCTCAGCCTGTTGAATTTTGATCCAACACCCTAGCTGACCGTGCCTATTCATCTTCTTCCTTACGTCAGTCTTCCAGCTCGCCTCCCGCTCGCCTCCTCCGATCCAGCACATTCTCGGACGCCCCCGCCTCCTCTAGCCCCGGCGGCGTCCCCACCACTGGGTCTAACGGCCGATCCCCGCCTCCTCAAGCCCATTGACCCATTCTCGAATGCCCCCACCTCCTCCAGCCCCGACGGCGTCCCTGCCACCGGGGCTGCTGGCCTGCTGCCCCCTGCTGCGCTAAATACAAGGCTGAAGTTAACCTCCGTCGGCCCCCGTCCTAACTCTTGCCATCGGTTGTCTAGCTCCGCCTGCTCGGCGGTGCCCCGGTGGCGCCGCACTCGCCGCTGGCCAACCCGCCACTACCGCTGTGCCTACCTGCCTCCCCCAAGCCCTTGCTTCTAAACCCGGACCGAGGAAGTCGCCATCACCTTAACACTCTCTTCAATCTCAGGCGATTGAGATGTTGGAAGTGTGGAAAAGAAAAGCTGGAATCCCAGGGTCTAAGGTACGGAGTGCAGACATATATTTCTAGTGTTCGGTATACAGTGGCGGAGGGTGAGGTGAAAATAAAGGGGGCATTTCAGTGTTACACATACAAATGATCATTTAAAAGAACTTTACAATTGCTATGTTTTGTAAAGCTAAACTATACACTGGCTGATTTTAATGGGCATAGGAAAAATGAATAGCTTGTATCAACACGCTAGCTTGCAGCTTACCAAAGCTCAACATAGGTATCGCCCATTGGTGAAACACTTCCTGGGATCCGGGTGCGCACTTGCATGTCTGAACCTGAGAGTGGGGATAATCTGGAAAATGATACTAGTATGCTTGTACAGGTAGTGCTTATGCAGAGTTTGAGATGAGCTATGTTATGAACGACGTATAAGAATATGAAGTAAAGAATCAAGCCACAGAGGAGACACACGATTTAACGTGGAAAACCCCTCCGATGTGAAGGGGAAAAACCACGGGCACCAGCCAGCAACAATCTCACTATCTCAAGAGTTTTGGGTTACACGCCTATGGTGGCTTACAAGAGAATCAAGTCTCCACGAAACCCTAGCAAGGGTGTATATACCGCTACGCTCCGGCCCAAGCCTCCGGCGACGGGCCTCCGCTTCGCTCCATCAGAAGCCTGGCCTATATCCTGGAGTGAATTTGAAACAACTCCAACAAACTCCACCTTGAGACAAATTCATCTTGTATCATAAATCAACCCTTCATCCTGAACATAACAAAGATAGAAAACCACTGGTGCCAACAATAGTCTCTTGGACTATCCAATTAAACCAACTAAGCTTGAGCACAGCTCAAACTTAGCAATAGGAACAGGTTTTGTCATCATATCAGCAGGATTATCATGAGTACTAATCTTGCATACCTTCAGCTTACCTTCTTAAATCACATCACGCACAAAATGATACTTGATATCAATGTGTTTAGTTCTCTCATGGAACATCTGATCTTTAGTGAGGTAAATTGCACTTTGACTGTCACAGTGCAAACTTATGCAAGATTCAACTCCACAAAGCTCAGCGTACAAACCTTTCAGCCAAATTAATTCTTTGCACGCTTCACAAATAGCCATATATTCTGCTTCAGTAGTAGACAAAGCAACAACTGACTGTGAAGTAGCCCTCCAACTCACAGCACAACTGCCAACAGTAAACACATAACCTGTAAGTGATCTTCGCCTGTCCAGATCAGCAGCATAATCAGAATCCACATAGCCAATAAGACCCTTATCAGTTCTTCCAAACTTTAAACAGGAATCTGCTGTGCCTCTGAGGTACCTGAAAATCCACTGAACTGCCCTCCAATGTTCTTTGCCAGGATTAGACATATATCTACTAACAAGACTCATAGCATATGACAAATCTGGACGAGAGCAAACCATGGCATACATCAAAGACCCAACAGCACTAGAATAAGGAACCCTTGACATGTATTCAATCTCTGCATCTGTACTAGGACACTGAGCAGCTGACAACTTAAAGTGAGGTGCAATAGGGGTACTAACAACCTTAGCATTTTGCATGTTGAAACGCTGAAGAACTTTCTTGATATAATTTTGTTGACTAAGAAATAGCAAACCAGATTTTCTGTCTCTACTAATTTCCATACCAAGAATTTTCTTAGCACTACCAAGATCTTTCATATCAAAACCACTACTCAATAGCTTCTTTAACTTAGTGATTTCAATCTTACTCTTGGCAGCAATCAGCATATCATCAACATATAACAGCAAATATATAGGTGATCCATTAACATGCTTGATGTAAACACAGCTATCATACTTAGATCTTTTAAAACTGTGTGCTAACATAAATGAATCAAACCTCTTGTTCCACTGACGAGGGGACTGTTTCAAACCATACAAGGATCTCTTCAACTTGCACACATATTTTTCCTTGCCAGGCACTATGAACCCTTCTGGTTGGTCCATGTATATGTCCTCCTCAAGCTCTCCATGCAAAAACGCAGTCTTCACATCTAACTGCTCAAGCTCAAGATCATGTGAAGCAACAATACTAAGGAAAGTACAAATTGAACTGTGTTTTACCACTCGAGAGAACACATCATTGTAGTCAACACCCGGAATTTGACTGTAGCCTTTAGCAACTAACCTTTCCTTATACTTTGGAGGCTCGCTTGGAGATAAACCCTCCTTTCTCTTGAAGATCCATTTACAGCTGATGGTCTTCTTATTCTTAGGCAAAGGTACAATCTCCCATGTACTGTTCTTCTCAAGAGACTGCATCTCCTCATGCATAGCAGAAATCCAATTCTCAGTATCACCACAACGAATAGCTTCTTTATAGGTTGCTGGCTCATGAACATTCTCCACCTGTTCAGCACAACTCAAAGCATAGTAAGACAAATTACACTCTTCAATAAGACGCTTAGGAGGTGCAATTGTCCTTTTTGACTTGCGTTGAGCAATAGGTAAATCCTCCTCTAACTGCAAAATAGGAGGAGTTTGCTGAACATCATCATGAGCATCATCCTCAGCAACATCATTATCATGGTCACCATGCTCATCAACAGGCTCCACCTGCACACCTGTATCATCATCAACATGCTCCACCTGCATGCGCATATGCTGTAGCTCTTTTTCTGGAACATGATCTGAGGGCAAACTGTCAGTAAACATCACAGATTCATTGAAAACAACACTCCTGCTCATAAAAGTCTTTCCTGTTTCAGGATTCCACAATTTATAGCCTTTGACTCCCGAACTATAACCAAGGAAAAGACACTTAACAGCTCTAGGCTCTAATTTTCCATT
The DNA here is from genome assembly GCF_019320115.1 of Miscanthus floridulus. NCBI lineage: Eukaryota > Viridiplantae > Streptophyta > Magnoliopsida > Poales > Poaceae > Miscanthus > Miscanthus floridulus. Next base: position 31,062,224 of record NC_089587.1, on the reverse strand, counting down.
ATCAACATGAGCATAAGCAGTGCATCCAAAAACTTTCAACTGTGAATAATCAGCAGGCGTACCAGACCATACCTCAATGGGAGTTCTTTTATTTAGTGGAATAGAAGGCGACCTGTTTATCAAGTAACAGGCAGTATTAGCAGCTTCAGCCCAAAAATGCTTGCTCATCCTGGCATTAGACAGCATGCAACGGGCCTTGGATATGATGGTTCTGTTCATGCGTTCGGCCACACCATTCTGTTGTGGAGTATGGGGTATGGTGTGATGCCTAACAATGCCTTCCGATCTGCAATAATCATTAAATTCACGCGAACAAAATTCTCCACCATTATCAGTACGAAGCAATTTTACCTTCCTTTCAGTTTGCCTTTCTATCATTACTTTCCAGTCCTTAAAAGCAGCAAAAGTATCATCTTTCTGTTTCAGAAAATAAGGCCAAACCCTTCTAGAGTAATCATCAATAATTGTAAGCATGTAACGAGCACCACCAAGTGAGGACTTACGGGAAGGACCCCATAAATCAGCATGAACATAATCAAGAGTACCTTTAGTGGTGTGAACAGAAGTGTTGAAATGTACCCTTTTATGCTTCCCGAAAATACAATGCTCACAAAACTTTATTTTACTCGAAGTGCAGCCATCCAGCAGGTTTCTCTTCATCAATTCTGCCATACCATGGTGACTCATATGTCCCAAACGCATATGCCAAAGGTTAGTTTTACTAGGTTCATCATTAGTAACAGCAGCAACAGCGGAATCAGAACCAGGTAAAGTACACCCTCTAAGGACATATAACTTTGCAGAATTAAGATCACCTTTCAAGCAAACAAGAGAACCTTTTGATACCTTCAGAACGCCATCTGAACCGGAATATTTGTAACCTTCTGCATCAAGCGTGCTCAATGAGATAAGATTTCTGGACATCCCTGGTATATACCTGACGTTTTTCAGCGTGCGTGTCATGCCATCATCAGTCTTGATCTGAACTGATCCAATCCCCACAATGTCACACGGGTTATCATCTCCCATCCGCACAACATCCCCTTTCTGCACAGGCTTATACGAGCTAAACCAATTTCTGTTAGTGCAAATATGAAATGAACATGCGGAATCGAGAATCTATTCATCATGACCAGCAACACAACCAGCAAATACTACCAGACAATCTCCAGAATTATCATCAGACGCAGCAGCAGCAACAGAGACCTTACCAGCCAACTTGTTTTTCCTCTTCTCCTTATTCTGTACTTTTCTGCAATCCTCAACATTATGATTTGTCAGCTTGCAATAAACACAGAACTTTTTATTACCATGCGGCTTGGACTTTGAACGGCCTCTCCTTTCGTAGTTCTTTCTACCATCATTGCCATCATTGGAGGATCTGTTTTCAGTTCTGCCTCTCACATGCAAAGCATCGCCCTTGAAGGACGATGTCCCGTCATTCTGCACCATGCCTCTCATCTTCTCCCTAGACTGGAGAGCCTCATAAACTTCCTTTAGGGTTAGTTCATCACGGCTCAAAAGTATGGTGTCACGAAAATTTGCATACGAATTTGGCAAAGAACATAGCAGCAAAAGACCTAAGTCATCATCATCATACTTCACCTCCATCGACACTAGGTCGGCGACGATCTTCTTGAATTCAGCGATGTGGCTCATCACTGAATCCTCCTCCTTCATCTTCAGGGTGAACAGCTTCATCTTCATCTGCATCTTACTGGTTAGATCCTTGGACATACAGATCGATTCCAGTTTTAGCCATAGTTCTGCAGCAGTTTTCTCTTTCAGACACTCCTGCAAAATATCATTATGAAGATGCAACTGAATTAGGGCGAGCGCCTTCTGATCCTTGCGGATCTCTTCTGGAGTCCACTCGACCTTCCTCTTTCCGAAACTATCCAGCGCCTCATCATAGTCATGAGTCTGCGCCAGAATCCCTCGCATCTTGACTTGCCATAGCGAGAACCACGTGTCGTAGTTCAGCAGCGGAAGATCGAACTTCATCGACGTCGTCATGAACCCTAACAGCAACCAAAGCTCTGATACCACTTGTTATGAACGACGTATAAGAATATGAAGTAAAGAATCAAGCCACAGAGGAGACACATGATTTAACGTGAAAAACCCCTCCGATGTGAAGGGGAAAAACCACGGGCACCAGCCAGCAACAATCTCACTATCTCAAGAGTTTTGGGTTACACGCCTATGGCGGCTTACAAGAGAATCAAGTCTCCACGAAACCCTCCGGCGACGGGCCTCCGCTTCGCTCCGTCAGAAGCCTGGCCTATATCCTGGAGTGAATTTGGAACAACTCCAACAGAGCTAAACATGATTATTAGTATTTAGTTATCAAATTCTACCAACACACTTTTTGTCTCATATTGCATTAATGTTCGGAGTGCAGAGGGGCTAATGTGGGGCGATAGTGCATTTGGGGTGCTTGCATACATGCATAGTGGCATGCAGAGTGCAACAAGCTTGAAAACTATCACACAGAGAGGGGGTGGAGCCCAGTTTCGCCTGTCAGCATATACAATATAGTACTATGTTACATGAGTGCTCCGGCCTCGGGGGGGGGAAGAAAATTCTATGCGACGGTGTCGCATAGAAGAGCTGTGAGACACCGCCTAATCACGCTGATGCATGTGGGAAAAAAAATCTAATTAACTGCTCGTCTTAGCTTGCTGCAGGTGGAACCTGCGTGGCGCATGTAGAGGATGTCGCACGGCGTTTTTTATGCGACACCGTCTCATATAATTTTTTCCCCTCCGGTGAGTCACGAGTCATGACTGATAGGAGGCACCTAGGGCTACTTTGGGAACAGGTGACAGATTCGCCCTGGGTAGTTAGCTCCCCACGGGGATTTATACGGCTTGCTATTTCTCTGGGCCGTTCCCCCTCTCCATTCCCCCTTCTCTGACGCCGTTTGGAAGCAAGATCAAAAGAGGCCAGGGTGTGTTACATACTTACGTCCGCGTGTCTGTGTCAATCTCAAGCCGCGTGTGCTTATGTGTCAGGCTAACATAGTAGAACTATATTGATTGAGTTTGCTTGTTGTAATCTATAAATTGCACAATGTTCTGAACTCCAAATAAAAACTTAGTAAGTTCACAAAAATATTCTAAAAACAAAAAGAAAGAAACATACAAAATATGCTGATATTTTAAATCATCTTTCCTTAATCAAATTTCATACATTCTATGAGATACAAACGTCCATATAACTATTAAAAATAATTCCCCATCCTGAATACATCAATTCCTAGAATTGTCTTAAGTTAAATTTTTTTAATATTTGACTGAATTTATAGAAAAAATTATAAAACCAAACAAGCACATTATAAAAATATATTTCATAGTGTAACTAATAATACTAATTCAGTGTCATAATTCTTAACACTCTTTTATATAAATTTGATCAAATTTAAAAAAGTTACTTCAAGACAACTCTAGGAATTGATTTATTCATGGACAGAGAGAGTAGCTCCAGATGAACTGATGAGTAACATCTCAGCCGAATAAATACAACTTAGTTCCTAATTTAGTTCTAATGCTAACTTAAGAAGGCAGCACAAACTTTAATAACTTATGAATAAATTTGCAAGTTATTTTCAACAATTGCACGTGTCTTTAGCTTTTAGGTTGACCTCCAATTTCAAATACCAAGATGTTGCCGACCTTCTGGTGCTCCCTGTCGGCTGTTGCGAACCAAAAAAAAATTGTTAGTGAAATAATCATTAATTTGTCATGCATAATCTATCACGTCAGACCCACTGGACAAAGCATGTGTAAACAAAACAAGAAACCATACTAACATCATGTACCAATGAGATATTCGCCAGATCGATGAAAGCATCCTCACAAGAAGAAAAAAATAGAAACATATGTCTTGCAGGTCATGGACTCATGATAAAGTGCAAATTAAACAGGCTTTGGAAAGCAAAAAAAAAGAACATAAAGATGCTAACAAAAATCAGGAATACATGACTCTTCACACCACTGTTATCTTATCAGAATCTTACCCAAGCAAAACTGTGGTCCCTTTATTATCAATGTACTCTCTTTTCACATGCATCTCTTATATTCTACTACCTGGTTCAAAAGTGATGATTACTAGAAGAAACTAAAGACTGAAGACTGCTATTAAAAAGCAAAACTTACAACTGAATTTAAGTTTAGTCAGCATCCTTGATCCTTCTATTGGTGATCGTCAACAGTTGTGCTATATACATATGATGTACACTACAAGGCAATAAACCAATCATGATGGTCTACCATATATAGAAAGTGATTAAAAATAATTTTTGAACAACCCAGTCTCTAGAAATATCAAGCCAAACACATTGATGACAGCCAATCGATATAGCAAGTATGGCCCAAAAGGGAAAAATTGATCAGTTAACAGTTTGATGCCTAAACTGTCACAGTCTAGAAAAATTGATCAATCCATAGAGTTTAATTAAATAATGATATACTAATGGTGACCGACTAATGCACAATCTGAAAGGATATGCACATAATGGACTCCTTAAAAATTCATTACATTAAGGTAAAGGTTTTCTGGGTGGTGATGTCAATGCCATAATGAAAGGCTGTGAACACTGGTTCTGTATAAACTGCTAGAAACACCAATGACAAATGGATGAGATTACTATGGAGAAATTGAAGGAGCTAAATTCGCTTAAATTCAAAAATAATCTAAAATGAAACGGTAAGATTCATAAAGCAAGAAGGGGCTAAGAGGAATGGACCAGCTTACCAATTGATAGATCATGTTGTTTTCTGGAATTGAAAATTGAAGCAGTAGCAGGAAATTCTTCTTAGCCCCTTCCTACAAAAACCAAGGAAAAGAAAAGCCAATAAGATAATGCCAGCCTTTTCACATATATATGAACCAGAAAATGCTACATGCTTAATCACAAAACAGCACAATTGCAAACATATCCAACTATCTCAGAAGGCAAGCTCAATGCAAGGGTCAACTTGTAAGCAATGAATAAATTTCGATAGAACATAAACTAATTTACGATAGAACATAAACTAATTGCTCGTTGAATCGGCTAGACACAAGAATAAAAAAAATTGCAATACCCAACCTGCATACTTATGAGCATGAATAAAATTCACCAGGGTAATCTTTCTAATCGGGTAGACATGAATCACAGATTTCACAAAAATCACCGAACAATATCACAAGTAAATCAAGCAAGAATACAAAGCCATGAGGTACTAGATATCCCAATCCTTTTCACAGCCACCAAACAAGAATGATAGGGTGCATGCTCACCACGCTTCGGTTGAATGAGGTATGGAGATAGGCTCGGTGGCACGGCGCTTCTCCCCGGACGCTGGAGTATGGAGGAGGATGCGGCAGCTCGGCGGCCCCAAGACCTATGAGATTTTGCCGTGCTAGGAGGATGAGGCTGAGGTGGAGGTGCTGCACCGAGATGTGGATCTTGTGGCAGCAGCGACACGGTCGCGATTCACGAGAGATGCATCGCCGGGCACCGGGAGATGCACGCCAGTTGCCAGCCACCGGGAGATGCACGCCAAGAGCGATGCTCCGGCCATGAGCTGCCGGGGGTGATGGCGACGGTGGTGGCGGCCGCCGCCGCCGCCTCGCGATTCGTCGCGCGAGCCACGGGGTCAGGGAAGGGGAAGCGCTCCCGGCCTCATGACGCGTGGATTTCTTCCGCATGGAAAACAAAGGGAAACGAGCTTCTGTCCCCGCGTGGGCGTGCTTCCAAAGAGCATGGCAGATTGGCGCAGGGAAAGTCGCCGCGTGGTTTCTCGGCCTGGGGAAGTCGCGGGTGAAAGCTCTAGTTTGGTTTTGGTGAATTGATGAAACCCTAAGTGCTAACCTAGTTTATCAAGTGATCATGAAATAGGTAGCACATTCCAAGTGGTGAAGCAAATGAAGATCATAGCATGATGATGATGCCATGGTGATGATCAAGAGCTTGGACTTGGAAAGAAGAAAGAGAAAAACAAAAAGCTCAAGGTAAAAGTATAAACCATAGGAGCTATTTTGTTTTGGTGATCAAGACACTTAGAGAGTGTGATCACATTTAGGTTTGATAGCCGTACTATTAAAAGGGGTGAAACTCGTATCGAAATACGGTTATCAAAGTGCCACTAGATGCTCTAACTCATTGCATATGCATTTAGGATCTAGTGGAATGCTAACACCCTTGAAAATGTTTGTGAAAATATGCTAACACATGTGCACAAGGTGATACACTTGGTGGTTGGCATATTTGAACAAGGGTGAAGAAGTTAGAAGTGAAAAGGAGTTAGACTCGCTGGTCACAAGGTGACCGGACGCTGGTCTCAGGTAGACCGGCGTGTCCGGTCAGGTGTTACAACGAAGATGCTGGCGTCGGTCAAACGACCGGACGCTGGGTCGCTCAGCGACCGGACGCTAGCGAGGTGTGTCTGGTCCTGTTGTTGGACAGCGCTCAGAGGCTAGGGTCTCTGACCGGACGATGGAAGGGTCCGGTCGTGCTTGACCGGACGCGTTCGGTGGGCAAAAGGCGTCTAGGCCAGGCAAAGTACACATGGAACCAAGCGTGGGTCTCTTGTCGTCTCTACAAATCAATTAACAAAGATGTTACATTTATGAGGTCCGAGCGTCCGGTTTTTAGAAATAGTTGTCTAAAAATTCGTATTTTTCAATTTGAAGTCCGATGAATAATGTAAATTTTGAATTATAGATCTTGATGCAATCTACAACTTTTTAGTTGGTAAGTTTTTAATATGAAACGGTTTAGAGTCTCCAAATTAGTTTAAATTTCACAGATTTTGAAATTAAAATTTTAGAATTTCCAAATAGTCTTGGATGTTGATATGATATATACCAAAGTTGTAGTTATCAATGCGATCTATAAATTTCTAGTTGAGAAGTTTTTTATTTAAAGTCATTTAGAGTTCAAAACATTTTTTTTAATTCTTAATTTTGAAATTTAAAATTTGAATTTTCCAATCACCTCGGATGCTCACATGATGTCAAAGAAAGTTGTAGCGCTGGCACAATCTACAATTTGTAGCTGAAAAGTTTTAAAATTTAAAATCGTTTCCCTATATAGCTTCAAGGATCGTCATCCCTCGAGGACCCATGTTCCCACCAGAGGAACCACACCATGGTAGTCCGTGCAACCATGGTAACCCTCTCACTCCAATCAGTGTCTCTAGAAGAATAGGTCAAGGTCATGGAAAACTCTAGAGCTTCACCATTGTCCCGCATCAGGATTCAACGATTACCATGTATCTCATGGGGAAGGCCTCCGGGCTATCCTCAGCCATCACACATCACATCTCAACCCTGCATCACAACATCATATATGAATGGCACATATGGAAAGAATGATGTGGTAGTAAATGCAAGCAGTCAGGCTTGCATATATATAATAGTGCAAGCGCAAAGCTATGCGATCAGGGCGAAATGGTTTTCCAACCAAGGCAAGCAAAGCTCAAACAAAAGTTCTTTGCTTGGCTGCTGTACCCTCTTTGGACTTTAACTTTTAAATAAAATGTCTGTAGGGGCGAAAGCCCCTCCAGTTCTCTAAAAAAAACTCAAACAAAAGCCTGCTACTAGCAATGAATAAATGTAAAGTGATAGTATATCTACGTTGCAATGCTTAATAGAATTCTAAATAGTGTTGCCATGACATCTGCGATGTCGAGTAGGTAGTGATACGAGAGTCTTCGAGGGTTAGTGTAGTCGATTAACATGGTGGTCCTTCTTGGGGGGGCATCTTGGAATCTATTAAAAAAAACTCAACCGGAAGGTTAAGACTGCTCCCACAGCATTACAAATAAGATGAAGGACCTTCTCATCTGGCCGAGAAAACCTGGCTACAAACAAGATCTAATATAGAATGCAATCAGCATGTTCGCTTGTTGGTTTTAGCCAGGGCTTATCAGCCAGCGAATAGTGTTTTCCTCTCACAACAAACCAGCACCAATCGGTCTTATTAGCCCAGAAACCAACCAGCGAATAGGCTCAATAGATAAGATTTAAATAACTCTAGAAATTGCACCGAGAGATAGTTCATATTTTTAGAAAACTTTTGGTACAAGTTTCATATTTTTTGGAGCTAAAGTAAATTAGTTATGATTTTTTTAAGATGTAGATTATTTTCTGAAAACCAGAAAAGGGAAAAAAAGTCAGGGGGTCAATACGTGGCAGATCCATAGTGTGGAACATGGCAGCGCTAGGTGATGACACATGGCCAACTCATAGGAGGACACGTGCCATGTCCTAGTGATGAAGTGGTGGAACGTGATCTAGGATAGGAGCATCACCCACAAATCGAATCATCAGTCAGGGGGAATTACAAGAGTTCCGATCGACACAGCGGCTCACTGATTCGATCAAAACTCTACCAACCCGATTGTGATCTGGTCTCTGATACCAGATGTTAGCTAGAAGAAGGAAGGAGATTTGGAAGAGCACCAGAGGCAGGTATAGAGGAAATAGGTTCAGCAATGAATGATTAATGTAACACGAGTAGATTCCTAGTTCCTGAATAATCCTCTCTCTCTATATATATTTATACTAATCTTGCCAGCTTCCAGCGACAGAGTACCACACTTGTTCACGTATCTTCTCACTTGGGCCAGATTTTTTTTCGAAAGAAAAGGCAGTAGTTCGGCCGCTCAATTAAGTATAGAAAAGAGAATATTTTATGTACACATGGCACCCATTGGACCAATCACACCCGTCCTAGGGCCAAAGTAGATACACCCCTTCCATTGTCAATTTTTTCGCCCCGCAAAGGAAAAAGCCCTACGCCTTTGCACATATCCTCTTTGGTCAAGAAGGCACCTGATGTGCTGTCTTGAACTAGTTCTAAAAATTCCTATTATTCCTCTCCTTCCAAAAGTTTCACACAATATATATTAGTATTCCATTCAAACGTCTGCGTTCCTGATTTCAGATCTTGCTTGTTGCATCTTCCCACCATTCGCCAATGCAGGCAGGGTCCCGCTGCGGCAGCTGCACCATGATCCTGATGAAGCCATCCTCTCTTTTGCAGGTTGTCCGCCGTTAGAACTTTGTTGTGCATTAGGATCAAGCATGCACTTTGCATTTGTTTTCTGCTTGCGCCTTCCAGATGAGTTCGTGCTTGAATTTTTTATGGGATCCTTTGAATTGAATCAAGTATGCCGAACGTGTGGAGTAAACTCCATCAGCTGTCCACTTCCAAGTGATTGTGTCATGCACATCAGGCTGCGGCTGCACCCCTTGCAATCTAATCCAAAGCCCGATAAATTCTTGGAGCTATGTTGTTGTTGTCACATACGCCCGCAGCGATCGGATCCAATTGTCATTGCATAGTTCCTGACTCACAGTCCTATTCTTCCTGCGCACGTGTGGCGCTAAGTATCTGGGCGCCTCTCCGTCAAGCCAATTATGATGCTAGAAGCGAGCCTTGTTACCTTTTTCTGATTGTGACTGTGGTAGAGGAGTTGAAAGGAGGTGGTCTATGTTGTTGCATAGTACTTTCATTCCCACCCATAGCTTTGAGCCGTCTACCCATTCCTGCCACAGCCTCCGGAGGCGAAGAGCTCTCCCAAATCTTTCCAGGTCCAGCACTCCCATTCCTCCCAGCTCCTTAGGCTTGCCCGTTGTCAGCCAATTTACCAAGCAGTGTCCCCTATTGGTGTTCTCATATCCTTTTCATAGGAAGGATCTTTTGATTTTATCCGTCTTCTTTCTTGCCCAAGCCCCAAGTGGGAACTGGGGCCAGGTTGACTCTGGGCGGTCAATGAGGACATTGGGCCTCCTTGTTCGAGTGTTTTCACATGGACCAGCCTTGTTGGTGTCACAACGCCGCCAATACGAGATTGCAGCAAATCTTTGATCTGTACGCCACCACATTGCATCCTCCTTTCAGATGATTATATGCATAATATTCTAAATCTCTGCTTGAGATGAACCAAAAATAGGGGGAAAGGAGTTTTTTTATTTTTCTTGCTTGCTTTGATTTTGAATAATATATGCACCTTCGTGTACTTGTACATATAAGGCTGGATCTTTTTTTTCAAAATACAAAAGGCTGTTCAATGTAGGGTTCTTAAAACAACAGACTTGCTGGTGCCTGGACGTCTGCTCCGAGGCACTAGCGTCGGACGCCAGACGGTATCCGCTCAGCGAGTGAGTGAGCACCCCTGCGTGTCGGGTTTGCGAGCGAGCGCCCCAGCAGCGGGCCCACGCCGTCCCGGACATTGCCGGCGCCGCCAGCCGCTTCCTACTCGCATCCCATGTGCAACACCCGATCTACTTTTGAAATACAGATGCAACAGTTACAACATACAAAAGAAAGTAGATGAAATACTTAAAATATGCGTCTGAAACACTGGCAAAAAACACCTAAAAACACTTGAAAACCATTACAAACACATACAACATCTAGATAAAACACTTACAACAGACGTATGAAACACCTAAAACACTTAAAACATACGCTTGCAATATGCATGTATATGCAACATCCAGATCTACTTTTGGCATCTAGATGCAAACACTTGCAACATACGTCTGATACATATGAAACATCTGAAACATACACTTGAAACATACGTGCATAGCCATTGCAACATTTGCAATATGCCGATCTACTTTTGCAATATCCCAATCTACTTTTACAATACTGATACAAAACACTTGCAATATACCTTTGAAACATCTGAAACACCTGAAACATATGTTTGCAACATGCACTTTCAACGCAACATCTCCTTGCTGCTTGGGAATGGAGGCTTGTCGGCGTGTGGAGTTCATCGGTGTAGAGAAGGCCGCGACAGGTCCGCTGGAGAAGACCGCGACGGATCTGGCGCGAGCTGTCACCACTCCGGTGGAGAAGGTCGTCCGCGCGCTGGAGAAGGCCACGGCGGAGATGGAGGAAGGCGGGCGGCCGCGCTCGGGTCCGATGGAGATGCAGTCCGGTGGGCACTCGAATGTCATGGAGAACACTGAGGCAGCGCGGTGGAGTGCGGCCACGGCGCTGTGGAATGGAAGTGTCCAAGTGTTGGAAGTTTTCTTGAGAACGGAAGCGTTTGAGTGTTAAAGAAGATACGACTATTAGGCCATAGGGCTGGTGTCGCGGCCCGCGAACGGGAGCGTCCAGACGATTGGACGCCTTTAGCACAGCATTTCCGTTAAAAAATGCGGGAAAGCAACAATATCATTCTGAATCTATGTAATGAAAAACTATAACATGTTGACGACTTGATGAATGATAAATTGACCAGCCAGAGTCCATGCTTCTGCAATGGAACTAATCACAACATTTATTTGCTTTCTTGATAAAAAGGGAAAAGATACATTGCCTGGTTTTATTTAACATTCAAAGGCACTCCTTACAACTACAATAAAATGAAATCCTGCAAGGTAGACCGTAGGATAGCATTGCACTACAATAAAATGCTACTATTGCCTGAAACTGAACATTTAATTTAGAAGGCCATGTTGATGTTGACGCATTCCTCCTTCACCTGAGCAAAGAGTTCTGAGTTCAAGTACCTCTCCCCACCACTGGAAAACATAGTCACAACCATCTTTCCCTTGTTCTCCTCTCTTGCCGCAACCTGCAAGGTAGTACGTAATCATATGACCATGGAACAATAAGTAATAGATGACTGTAAAATTTGCAGAAAAAGTAAGAGTAAATACTAAAGAGCGTGCCTTTAAGCAAGCAGCTGCATTTGCCCCTGAAGATATGCCAACGAGCAATCCTTCTTCGCGTGCCAATCTTCTTGCCATGTCCATGGCTTCTTCAGAAGTTATTGTTATGATTTCATCTATTTGTGATGTGTCTAGTATTTCTGGGATAAAACCAGGCCCTATCCCTTGTATTTGATGATACGCTGGCTCACCACCTGCAGGTCAAATAATACACAAACATAAAGATCCCGCGCACTAAGCATGGCAAACTATGAAGAACATATATCGGTGGAATGTTGACATACATAGTGGTCACATGTTATTTTTTGAAAACATATAGTGGTCACATGTCTTACCTGAAATTACTGCACTTTCAGCTGGTTCAACGCAGATTAGCTTTACAGATGGATTCATCATCTTCAGATACCTCCCAGTGCCTGTCAATGTGCCTCCTGAACCTGTTGCAGCAACAAATATGTCCACTTTGCCTTTTGTGTCGTTCCATATCTCAGGTCCTATAAACAAATTTTAGGATAGAAAAGAAGTCTCAGGAATAGAGTGATAATTTACTGACGTTCACTCCTAGTCAAAAGTTGGTGCTTTTGTGGATTATGATGCTACAGGATTAGCAATAGATAAACATAAGGATTCGAAAGGGCTTCCTTTAGCATCTCTAGCACCACTAAAATTTAAGGTTTTAATGTGGTACCAACGAAGAGAGTTATTTGGACAAAAGACAAGCACAACGGTCAAGGAAGCAGGATATGCTACTTTTGTCACAAAAAATGAGACAATCAGACACTTGTTCTTTGAATGTCGAGTTGCCTAACTGATTTGTAGGATGAGTCAAATGGCTTTGGGACTAACAAAACCTTCTAGCATATTACATTGTTGATCCCCGGCTGCCCTGCACAGGTAAGCAACTAGCTTACCAGCATACACACTCACTCACTATAGCTAAAGGTAGAAGAAGAGATTGGAAACAGCGCACACACACTCAGCACAAGCACCGGCGTGGCCGAAGCCCTACCCTTTGGTTTGTGACAACTGAACTAAGTATTCCATTACCCTTTGGATAGAATATATACAACTATAGCTGTACCTTTACCAGATACATAATTGTTGGCCAACTACCTACTCATGAGTACAAGAGTACACCAACTACCTACTCCTAAGGTACACCAACTACCTACTCCTAAGGTACAGAGTATACCAACTACTCCTAGCAGTACAAAGCTTACCTCAGCTCACTACCATGTCATGGCTAATGTAATAGCTACCAACTAATACTGCTACAGCTACAGTAACTGGTCGGCAGAGCCGATCAGTCCCCAACTCCCAACAGGGAGTGGTCGGCCAAGCCGACCAGTCTCCAACCAAGGAGAGACTGGGGAGCAGCAGATTATGTCTAACAATTTTTCCCCTAATCCTGTTGCTAGCCCGATGCCTTGACCCCATCCATGCCAATCATCCTCCTCAGCTCCATAAACCATAGGCGTCCGAGTGACTTGGTGAGGATGTCAGCGAGCTGTATGTCGGTCTCGACAAACTCGATGATGATCTGCCCTCCGTCGATGCAGTCCCGGAGGAAATGGAACTTAATATTGATGTGCTTGCTCCGGTCGTGGAGGACAGGGTTCTTGGTGAGGGCGATGGCGGGCTGGTTGTCCACCATCAGAGCTGATGGGTGAGCTTCCTCGCCGGTCAGCTCGCCCAGCAGCTGGCGCAGCCATACAGCCTGGCACGCCGTCATGGTCGCTATGACGTACTCCGCCTCACACGTCGATAGCACCACGATCTTTTGCTTCAGTGACTGCCAAGCAATGGGGGCTGCTCCAAAGAAGACGAGCACGCCGGAGGTGCTCCGTCGCCCATCAATGTCGCCCGCCATGTCCGCATCGCTGAAAACAATGAGCTTCGGCTCACCCTCCTTTGCCTTGGGGTGCCTCACTGAACACCGTGAGCCACAACCCTCCCTTGCCGCCACTCTTGGGCAAGATGATCGCTTGATCGAGCGTCCCCTTGACATAGCGCAGCAACCTTTTCACTGTCGACCAGTGATCTTCGCGCAGGTCCTCCATGAAACGGCTGACGTACCCAACCACAAACGCAATGTTCAGTCAGGTATGAGTGAGGTAGCGCAGCCCGCCGATGATACTTTGGTAGCGCATCGCGTCCACCTTTGCAGCAGTGATGTGCTTGCTCAGCTTCAGCCACTCCTCCATCGGAGTTGCGCACAACTTGCACTCCGCCATGTCATCGTGCTCCAGCAGCTTCTCCACGTAGGCGCGCTGACCTAGGGAGATGCTCTGCTTTCCCTACCTCACCTCGATGCTAAGGTAGTAGGAGAGCATGCCAAGATCGCTCATCTTGAAATGAGCCGCCATCTCACGCTTGAAACCGTCGATGTCCTCTACTCGCACTCCGGTGATGATTAAGTCATCCACGTACACGCCGACGATGAGCTCCTCCTTACCCTGTCACTACGTGTAGAGCACATGCTCTGTAGCACAGCGAGTGAACCCAAGCTTGCCTAAGGTGGCGTCAAGCTTGGTGTTCCACGCCGGAGGGGCCTGCCGTAGCCCATAGAGCGCCTTGCGTAGCTTGAGCACCATGTGATCAATGCCCTTGACGGTGAAGCCTGAAGCTTGCTTGACGAAGACCATCTACGCGAACTCACCATTGAGGAACATAGACTTGACATCGAGGTGGTGGACACGCCAATCATTCGCTGCTGCCATGGCCAACAGCAAGCGAACGGACTCCATTTGTGCCACCAAAGCAAAGACTTTCTCAAAGTCGATGCCCTCACACTGCACGAAGCCACGGGCGACGAGCTGAGCCTTGTACTTGACCATGGCGCCGCACTCGTCCCGCTTCACCTTGTAGACCCACTTTAAGCCGATCGGCCTACAGCCCACCGGTGGATCTACCAGCTCCCATGTGCCATTGTCGTCGATGGCCTTCATCTCTTCCAACATCGCCCATCGCCAATTGGTGTCTCATTTAGCCACTGCGAACGTTAGTGGCTCCTCGGCACTAACAAGGAGTAGCTCTGGTTCATCGAGCAATCGACTCGCTAGGCCTATGGCCCCTGCATTGCTGACGATGTTGTCCAGCCTACGAAATCGGACCTCCTCGCTGTCGTGGAAGGCATCCACAAACTCACTGATGTCGCTCAAGGGGAGGTGAACTCGATCGATGGTCCCCTATTTCTCTATTCTGCCGGAGTGGTCGGCAACGCTGCTAGACCGCTCGACACCACTACTAGAGTGGTCGGATCCACTGTTGGAGCAGTCGGCACCACTCTTGGAATGGTCGACTCCACTACTGGAGCGCTCTGCACTGCTGCTGAAGTGCTCGGCACCCCTTTGCAGTGCTCGATACCCCTCCTGGAGTGCTCGGCACTGCCCTAGGAGTGCTTAGCTCTATTGCTAGAGTGGTCGGAACCTCCTCTCCAGTGTCTCCACCACCATGGATGACCATGAGCTCGACGACGAAGGTGCTGGTGAAGCCACCAGCTTCCCCCATGCTTGGACTGTCCTAGTCCCAGGATGCCTTCTCATCAAACATCACATCCCTAGAGATCACCACCTTGCCTCTCTTAGGATCATAAAGCTGATAGGCCTTGCTGCCCTCCTCGTAGCCTAGGAGCACCATCGGCGTGCTCCTGTCTTCTAGCTTGTCGAGGTGAGGCTTGGTGTTCTTCACATGGCCGACGTAGCCAAATGTCCTGAGGAAGGACACATTCGGCTTGCGTCCATGCCAAGCCTCGAATGGAGTCTTGCCCTTCAGGGCCTTGGTGGGCGCACGGTTGAGGATAAACACCGTTGTGGTCACCGCCTCTCCCTAGTACTCCGCCTGCATCTTCTTAGCCTTCATCATGGATCGAGCCATGCCGACCACCGTCTGGTTCCGCCGCTCCACCACGCCATTCTACTATGGCGAGTATGGCATGGTGTGGTGTCGCACCATGCCCTGATCCGTGTGTCGTAGCTGAGATGTCCATACCTAGCATGCCATAGCCATGGCTCCTCTGTGCGCCATGTAGCCAAGTAGATGGGCTTCTCCACCTTGAGGTCGAGCAGGTATAGCCGATTCGGGGACCTCTTTACCTTGGCAAGAAGCCGCTGCTCTTAGTCCCTAATCCTGAGGATGCCATCCTTGATTAGTACCTCACTGCCGCGCTCATCCAGCTGGCCAATGCTGATGATGCTTGAACACAGCTGCGGGATGTAATATACATCTATTAGTGCATGGTGCTCGCCATTCTGACACCTAAAGATGATGGTGCTGCGCCCTCGGATCACCATCCTTGAGCCATCACCGAACTTCACCATGTCGGTCACGTCATCGTCGAGCTTGGAGAAGGCTATCTTGGAGCCCATCATGTGGTTGCTGGCACCGGAGTCTAGGTACCACCATTGCTCCTACTCACCGCCCACACGTCCAAGGTGGACTTGGGTGCGCAATTCATCAAGGTTGACAGCCTTCAGAGCCTTCCTAGGCCCTTCCACCGCCATCCCCTCTCCCTTCTCCTTGGTCTCAATGTCGTGCAGTACACAGAATGTCACCATCAGGAGAGTGGCCTCATCATCATTATCAGCCTACGCCAGATGAGCCTCAGCCTTCTTCTCCTCCTTGCAATTTAGGCACTCCTTTGCCTAATGGTCTATCTTCCCGCAGTGCTGGCAGGCATTGGGGTCGACCTTCTTCTTCTTCTTCTCTGAAGAAGCCTTGCCATGGTGCTTACCATCGCCACCATGGCTGGAGAAGGCTTCCTCGGACTTCTTCTCCTTCATCCGGGCAGCCCACTCCTCCTTTGTCAACGGCCGCTTGCCGCTGTCCGTCGTTGCTGTCGCTTGCTCTAGGCGCTCGTCCATCACCCGCAACCGACCCGTCACATCCTCAATGAGGTGGATAGATCCAGCATCGTCTCTATGGAGAGAGCGATCTAGATGTACTTTGTTGGTACGAAGTGGAGGTACTTGGAGACCGCCTCTTCTTCGTCGATGGTGACGCCGTGTCTCCTCAGCTTGCTGATGAGCATCTATAGGCGGAAGGAGAAGTCCTCCACCGATTCACCATCCTTGAACTTGAGGTTGGCGTACTCCTGCTTCAACAGCTAGGTCGTCGCCTTCTTTGTGTGGTTGGAACCAACGCGCATCGCCGTAATGGCCTCCCACGCCTCCTTAGCAGAGCTCTTTGCCCCCAGTGGCTCCCTGTACTCCGCTGGCACAGCAGCGATGATAGCCTCCAATGCTGACATGTCATCTTCTTTGTTGTCAGTGCCCTTATCAACAGCAGTCCAGAGCCGTCGGGCTCTGAGCTTGACCTTCATGGTCACCGCCCACTCGTCATAGTTGATATGAGTCAGTGTCGACCAACTGGTGCCGCTGACCTCCCACACCGTGCGCACAACAATCTCCTATCGTGGTTGGGCAGCCACAGCAGCGCCGCTACTGTCATCCACTCTCTCCAAACGTCAGCGGTTAGTCTGGCGACGATGTTTGTACGGCTCTGATACCACTTGTTGATCCCTGGCTACCCTGCACAGGTAAGCAACTAGCTTACCAGCACACACACACACTCACTATGGCTAGAGATAGAAGAAGAGATTAAGAACAGCGCACACACACACTCAGCACAAGCACCAACGTTGACCGAAGCCCTACCCTTTGATTTGTGGCAACTGAACTGAGTATTCCATTGCTATTTGGATAGAATATATACAACTCTAGCTATACCTTTACCAGGTATATAGTTGTTGGCCAACTACCTACTCCTAAGTATAAGAGTACACCAACTACCTACTCCTAAGGTACCGGGTACACCAACTACCTACTCCTAAGATACAGGGTACACCAACTATCTACTCCTAAGGTGCAGAGTGTACCAACTACTCCTAGTAGTACAAAGCTTACATCAGCCCACTACCATGTCGTGGCTGATGTAATAGCTACCAACTAATACTGCTACTGCTATAGGAACTCGGCAGAGCCGATCAATCCCCAACTCCCAACAGGGAGTGGTCGGCCGAGCCGACCAGTCTCCAACCAAGAAGAGACTGGGGAGCAGCAGATTATGTCTAACATACATATGTTCGGTAGCTGGTTAACGGGTTTAGCCAAAGATGTGAAACTACTAGTGTTGCAAGGTGCCACGACTATATGTTAGTCCATTTGGTTGGTTAAACATGAATGTTTTGGTTTTTGAAAAAAAACCTTTGTTGGTTATGGTTGTGGTTATCCATTGGCTCTGTACATAGGTGGCTCCTTCGAAACCTAGTCTATGAATTGATAGCCACTAGAGTGAGTGTGGTCTTTTTTATTTTTTAGGCTGTGTGCTTCTTATTAGCCAGAGGCTGGGAGCCAAGTCTTCCATTATCAAGAAAACATAGTCCTTCGTAGACACTTTCAGGGAAATGTGTATTCTGTATTCATGTAAAAGTCAGCACGGCCTTGACTCCATGAAAGAGGTAGTTGTGCAGAATGCTTTATTCCAGAAGTTTGTAGCGCTTAGTTCATGTTTGCATGGAGCAACTCCAAGATGCAACTGACTATGGACAAAATACTGTAAGTGCTTAGTTCATGTTTTCATGGTGCAACTCTAGGATGCAATTGACTGTGGGACAAAATACTGTAAGTCTCTAAGAACTCCAGGAAGAATCATCTAACACATAGTTCCAACAATACTGCTACCACATCCAATTTACATTGAAGAGATCACGTTACCAGTCCATCTGAAGTGTGCATCGGGATTTGCAGGATTAGTGAACTGGTCTATAACATAAACATTTTCCATTTCGTTCTTAAGCTGTTCTACTCTATCAAGTAGCCCCTTGAATCCATTAATTGTAGCATCTGCAAGAGACGAGTAGGTTCCCATCAGACTATCAGAGAGACTTGCTCAATTGGTATAATGGACGATTGGACATTGTGTATAGCTACTTACCAACTAATATCACTTCAACGCCCATGTATCTCAACAAAATCTGCTTATCTATTGCAATTTTTGCTGGCATGACGGCAACGAATCTGTAGCCTTTCTGAGCCGCAACAAATGCCAGACCAATACCAAGATTACCACTCGTGAGTGCCACTAGTGTTGTTATGCCAGGTGAGATCAGGCTTTTCTCCTCCGCATCTTCAATCAATCTGCAAATTTAGAATTACGAAATTGTTACAATTTAACGCTTTGAGTTGTATCACAAACAGTTGTATGTTATTTCGAAGAAAAGAAATCTACATTAAAGAAGGAATCAAGCCCCCATCATCCGTGCTGGCCCCAAGCTCAGGAGGTCCAAGATGCCAAAGTCGGGGTTCAAGCTGAGGCGCAGCGAACGCCTCGCCAGGAAGCCCCGTGCGGCCAACTCCACGCTCCAGGCGCAGAACGTTCTTATGTAGAAGCTTGGTGTCGCTGTCGACACCAATGTTGTGGATGCCGAGGTCGTTGAAAAGTTTCGGGTGACCTTTGCTGCCCCTTTGTCGGCCTCCAAGCAGGAGGCACTGCAGGTGTTGTTTTCAGGCGAAATTGACCCGGTGGCCATGAACCTTGATTTGGCCCGGTTTAACGCCAAGGATATTTGGGCCTAGTGCTTAGCTGGTTTGTCGCAAAATACTGCTGTGTAATCACAACCGTGTTATTTCGGTCGCTGGTCTTGGTAATCAGTGGATTACCGTGGCCAGCTTAATTAAGGTGTAACAAATTCTGCTTCTGCTTAATGAAAAACGTGCCCGGGCACGATCGAGAAAAAAAAAGAAGGAATCAAGCCTCATGTGTGCCAGTTAAGTCATGTGCCATTACGGCCAGTCATTTCATATGATCAGCATCTTTCTGCTAATTGAACTATATTTAAATTAACAGCGCCCTTGCTCACAATGAAGAATTGAAGACTATATGTCGTATCAATGAGACAAATGCTAGAACTTAACCTTTTGATCACAGTTCACAAGAGTGCTATAGCGCACTGGCACTTCTATGCTAAGATAGCTTCACCATTTCGTATCTGAATTACTGCGTTAAGTGAACAATATGTTATGTCACCTCAAGAAGTAGAGCAGTCACCTGAGAGCACTTCGATCCTTGACAGAAGAAAGGGGCTGGTACGGCTCAATCTTCCCAATCAGCCGAGCATCTATGCCATCCTTCTTGGCAATATTTTTCAGTTCTATCAGCGGCGTCCAACCAATCAGCTGAAAGGCAGAGAGTTTACTCATAACTAATTGCAGGTTTGCAACAAGCATCAACAAAAATTTAGCAGACTGCACAACACTTTCATGTATTTCTCGGAAGAAATGATGCGACACAAAGAAAGGGAATACAACAGCCACCTGTGTGATGTTCGATGCAATGCACTCCCCCTGCGAGGAGAGCAACGACGGTATCCCTTTCCTTCCTTCCTGCACATCCATGTGTGTGCTGCTTAATTTACAAATTACAACAACGCCAACAAGAACTGGGAGCTTCAAATCTCTGGAACAAATCAATGGTAGGAGTGGAGGGGCTCCAATGCTGCTGTTTATTTATACATATCCCAGATAGGAGGCCAGGGCAGTATCCAAGAAGCTTCCCTTCAACCAATCTCGAAACTTTGTTGACATGTGATGCTTTTGGAATAAAATTAAAAACGCATGTTGACATACAAGACAATGTGTAGTACGTCATGAAAGGGGAATTGCGTCAGATATAGAAGTCACTAGTTGACCGGAACTTCAGACCACAAAATTTCTTAAAAGTGATATTGCTACTTGGTGTGCAAGCAACTCTTTAGCTGAAGAGAAGAAACATTTTTGTCACTGTCAGTTTGCCACAACCTGCAACAAATAGGGAGTACCCAAGATTTAGAGCAATTGCTGGGAAATTCCTGGAAATTAGGCATGCGCAGTTTGAATCGTATCATGGGTGTGTAGCCAGATGGCACAGAAAAAACACAAATGGTATGCAGCCTATTCGTTTCGGCTGAGATGATTGTGGATTATAAGCTAGAAGTACTGCTGGCTGGTTTGGTGTGAGAGAAAAATACTGTTGCAGCTTATAATCCACGATCGTATAAGCCGAAACAAACAGGCTGATGGTTATCAGCAAGAACTTCAAATGGTGGCGTGAGTATGCCAAATTTCTGGGAATCATCGCTGGATGCTCCACCTAATCAGATTCTTACTGACTCAGGTCTTATCTGTACGTCTGGGCACCGTAACCTGCTCTTCTACTTGTTACTAATATTACATGCCGGCAATATCCGGATCTTTCCAAAAAAAAATGGTGTCGATATCAGCAAGAACTCTTGATACCTTTGGGCTTTGGGTCTGAATTCCATTGGGTTTCCTTCTGGAGACGACAATAGAAAATCCACTCTTGAACCATCCATTTCCATTTGAGTTCTTATCCCAAGCATGGTTCTCTGAATTGAAGGCACAAACACTCAAACAAAAACGGGTGTGGCTAGCGTCCGGACATCCGGACGCTAGCCCCCATCCGGACATCCACGCCTGCCCCGCCTGCTGCGCCCGTCCTGCCTATCACGCATGCTGCCCCGTATGCACGTCCGCCCCCGCATGCAACTGGACACATCCGCCCCGCATGCAACTGCTGCGCCTGCACACCCACCCCCGCATGCTGGTGCGACTACGCATGCAGTTGTGCGCCTCATGCCTGCTGATGCCCGCCTCGTGCATACTGATGTGCATGCAGGTGGGGACCACCCACGCTCGCTTCGCTTGCCGCGCATGTGGGGACCGCTACGCCCATGGGGACTGCCTGCACCTGGTAATGTTGCAAGATGAAGCACTTCTACAACATACATATGAAACAGGTGAAAACATTTACAACATACGTCTGAAACAGATGAAACATTTTGAATAGACGCTTGCAACATATGTAAACAGATGAAACATTTGAAATATACACTTGCAACATATATGCATAGCCATAACATATGCAACATCCAGATAAAACACATACAACATCTGGATGAAACACATGCAACATCCAGATGAACAATATAAAATATACATCTAAACGCGTGAAACATATGGAGCTCAATGCCATTGAGTATGCGGGCCCCGCACTCCTCTCTCTGTCGGTCCGTCTCTCTGGTCACAGCGCATGCACAGGTCTCCACGCGCCGCATACACCCCACGCCGGGCGAGGCCGCATGTGCTCGCATGCGCTGCCCCAAACGAGTGGCCGCACGTGCTCCCATACCCTGCCCCGTGCCGCATGCACCCCACGCCGAACGAGTGGCCGCACACACTCCCATGCGCTACCCCGCATAAAGGAGAATATTTTTTTTTAATTTTAACCCTTTTTTAATATAATTTTAAATCTAACACTGTCGGGTTTTTTTAAAACTAACACTTTTAGCCGCGCCTATTGCCCTGGCGCGGCCAAATGCCTGTGCCACGCCATGCATGGTGGCGCGGCATAGGGCTGACGTGGCGTGGGCCGGTCAGGGGGCGCTGACGTGGTGGGTCTTGCCGCGCCACCGACCATGGCGCGGCAGTGCCACGCCCTGTTGCGTGGCGCGGCTGAACCAAACATACCACACGAGCAGCCACACCATCTAGCCGCTGCGCCTGCCGCTGGCCCGGGCTACCTGGATGGTAGAATCGAAACGCGTCGCGTCCGTATTTTGTTGAGTTTTTTTCACGGACGAATAGAGAATTTGAAAAGCCAATGATTAGTTTTTTGTCTTTCATAATACGGTTATGCACCATTTTAAATAATCAATTACAAAAAATTACCACCGGTGTCCAGATACGCCGGGACTACCGGTTCCCGAACGCAGGGTACTTAATCTCGCCGGCAGTGCTGCCATGACTCAACGAAACGAATAAGAAGCAAGTTGACAACCTGCCACATAACATATTCATTGTTTTGACATAAGTTTGACATAACATAACCAAATAACCCTGCAAGTTTCAGATGCCAATATTCGTTTGACCTAAACAAACTAAGACACAGGAGTGTAAGGATCCCTCGGACGCCTCTGTCTCTTTGGATTTGTTGGCAACACATTGGGAGTGTAGCCAACGTCGGTATGGTCGCGTCGACGGTGCGTACGGCTCGTACCCTGCAGGTATATGATACGCACGATTACTTATAATTCTTTATGATCGTTAGTTTATGGAGCCTACGTATTGAAACAAACTATCTTTGTTAATACCTGTGAGGCTCCTTGGGTGCCAAACGAGGCACCACCTAGCTGAGACATGCCGATCTCGTCCTGCGGCCATTCGTCCCACTGGCCGAGCTATCCGCGGAAGCCCGAGGGTTCGTCGTCGTCGTCATTGTCCTCCTCCTTGTCCTCGGTTGCAGGGTCCTTCCCAGCGCTATGATGTGGTGGTGTACGCACCGCGGAAGTGGCACCCTGCGTCATCGGCTGAGAAGAGCTAGCTGGTGTCCTCAAAGAGGCTGAAGACGTGCCACCCGACCATGCGGGGAGTGGCGGTTCCTCATAAGGAGTGTCCATGCAGCTCAACTTCTGAGCTAGCTTTCTGCAGCTCTTCTTCACCTTTTGCATAAATAGACGTTAAAGTTAGTTTATTAGCCAAACGCATATACAATAAAGAAATATTTTCAAAACGGATAAGTTTATGTTTACCTCCACAAAAGCCATGAGAACGCCTGGCCCCTGCCCTCTAGACTCGTAAAGCCGGAACGCTGCTTCGTTGGACAGCCTAGATAATTGTGTCGCCTAGGTACAGAAACGCGGTTGGACAGTTTTAGTACACATACTTAATACCAAAAGGATAACAAAATATATCATTCAAGTATCTTACCACGTATCTTTGAAGCGGGGCTCTCTATAGCTGTATGTCCTCCCTAGTGGTAACGTCGTACACATCTTCGATGACATCTTCCTCCGAGTCCTCATCAATCGCCACGTCAGTGTACGGAGGCTTGATATGTGTCCTCGTAGACCTATGAAGCCACCGTAGGTACTCATTGAAGGTGTGCTGGTCGTGTGGAGGACCCGCAAGGACCGCATGTGGTACCCTAGTCTGCGACAAATGGATGTACGAGCTGTGTGTCACGCGCCAATCCTTGGTCTTGTACCTCTTCCTACGGTCAAACCTGCAACAAAACGATATTAGTTGTACCAAATACATCTCTAAATTGTAGCATTGTTATTAATCGATAACGCACCCGTGCAATACTTGATTGGTAAAGTAAAGCGGTGGTGGGTAGCCTGTCATTCTTCTAAACTGTCTGCAGACCCGGATGGACAAATAAATCTCAACCACATGGAAGAAAATAAGAGGGACGTCGCAGCGATACTCGTATGACTCGTCCCTAGTGACAGGACTCAGATAGTCCTAGAGCTCTGGAGAATCCCAAGGACACCAAAACACCTGAAATTTCATAATTATGTTAGGTTGTGATATAGTGTACATCGAAGAAGACACTGCTACGATAGTATAGAGAGCGTAACCTAGTGTTGTGTTAGGACGTCGAGACCATTCGTATACTCCCTGTACTTGCGCCACGCATTCCTTCTAACTAATTGTGCTTCCGTCCAGATATACAGAGCTGTAGGGAGTGTATCATGCCCGTTCCATTGCTGTATTGAACACGATAATGAATTAGCAATAAATAATCTCATTATATCTAACTGCCTAGAAGAATATAATGAACCAAAGTACTTACCAGTAAACTATTATTAAGGGGCCTCCCAACGGGTAATCGTTTCCAACACCAAACCTGGAGTAGGTAGGAGCAACCCCCAATGTTCGCATATCCTGAGGTGCGACGGCAGACAACACATAGCTATCGATACGTCCATGCTAGGACTACGCTGCCCCAGCTGTACCCCACTATGTTCTCCCATGGCTGGCGAAGTATGTCAAGGAAGATCTAGCTGATGGTGTTGCCCGAGGCGTCTGGGAAGAGGAAAGCACCAAGAAAGTGCAGAGCCACACTCGAGTGAACCTATCGATCTGTGCCTCCTCAGCTTGTGGGTTCAAGTACTCAAAGCGCTCTATGATCCAGGACGACGAAACACCGGAACTTTTCCTATAATTGATCAAAGAAAATGAGACCCGGTGCCAGCTGTAAAGCAATGCAAGTATTAAATAGGCTTGAATTACTCACTTATTTTTCTTGGAAGCATCGTCGTCCGATGAAAGAAAACCAGTAAACTGAGCCACCAGCTCCCTCCAGTGATCGTTGTCAACTATCTCTATCACTGGAAGTCTCCCCAACCGAAGGCCTAAAATAGCCTTCACGTCCTGCAACATCAAGGTCATCTCACCACATGGTAGGTGGAACGTGTGGGTCTCAGGCCTCCACCTGTTATAAGAATAGAACGACTGTTAGTTGCCTCCAATTTGTT
Source organism: Miscanthus floridulus (assembly GCF_019320115.1). Lineage (NCBI taxonomy): Eukaryota > Viridiplantae > Streptophyta > Magnoliopsida > Poales > Poaceae > Miscanthus > Miscanthus floridulus. Next base: position 31,037,221 of record NC_089587.1, on the reverse strand, counting down.
ACAAGAAAGTTTACGTACAAAGAATGCACTCGCACCTGTCTACAGCTGCAGTAAGTAGTGCTGGGTCAAGGGGTGAAAGATCGTGGTTGACAACACGGACAAGCTCGAGGAAGCCGGCACGCCGTATGTACGGCGTATAACGCTCGTCCCACTGATGCGCCCTGGTGTGAGTGCGGGGCCTCAAAGGACGCAAGGACACCTCTGCGTCGTTGTCACTCAATATATGTGCTCGGTGCTGGTCGTCGTACTCCACCTCCAGAATGGGGTACAACGGGTGCTGCGTAGGAGGAGCCATCCTGTTACAAATTGATAAACAAAGCGTTAGAGTATTCAAATTAACAAAATTCAAGTTAACATGAGTAAGTTCACAAACAAATTCACTAACCAAACTAGCCTAAATCTCTAAACCCAAAATCCTAACTATACTAGATAATAAATACATAATCAATCCATATAAAACTTTGATTCTAAAATTACAAGTAATCTCTCCGTTTCAAAATAAATACACGTCTTGCTTCTCGAGTAGTCAAATATGTTTAAGTTTGATCAAAACTAAAAAACGGTATCAATATTTCTATCTCCTAATAAGTTTATTACGAAAGTATACTCCATGCTTAATGTAATAGTACCTATTATATATCATAAATATTAGTACGCTATTATATAAATTTGGTCAAAGACACTAATAGTAGATACAAAAAATACTAACTATACTAGATAATAATAAAAAAAATGAAATCGAGAGGGATGTACCTTAGGAGCGGGCGGCCTTGATGCGCCGGCGTTCGTGGCGCGGCCGGCTAGGGCGCTGCGCGGCGGGAGTGGCCGGGCGCGGCGTGGGCGAGCGGCCGAGGCCGGGCCGTGCGGGCGCGGACAGGGCGAGGCGAGGCCGGGCGAGCGCGGCGTGGCCGGGCGGGCGCGGGCGCGTGCGGCCGCAGGCAGGGCGCTGGCAGCGGCTGGCGGCGGCGGCGGCGTTCGAGCGTCGGGCGGGCGGGCGGGGCAGGGGTGCGTGCGGGCTCGCACGCGGTATATATCTGGTCCTGCCGCGCCACAGATCAGGGCGCGGCACTGCCGCGCCAGGGTCGATGGCGCGGCAAGACCCGCCACGTCAGCGGCCCCCCAGGCCGACCCACGCCACGTCAGCCCTGTGCCGCGCCACCATGCATGGCACGGCACAGGCATTTGGCCGCGCCAGGGCAATAGGCGCGGCAAAAAGTGTTAGTTTAAAAAAAAACGACAATGTTAGATTTAAAATTATATTTAAAAAAAGGTTAAAATTAAAAAAAAAATCCATAAAGGACCATTACGGGCCTCGCCTGACTGCAACTATGTGCACCGCTTTTTTTCTTGATCATCATGTGTGCAGGGGTTGGTCCGCCCGGACGGACGCCCTAAACAAGCATTACCTTAAAAAAAGTGAAGCTTCGAAGTGCAGTTCACGCCAGATTAACAAACTGCGGGATGATGGTCGGACTCGTAGGGAGGCTGAGAGCTACCAGAGCGGAGAGCCGGAGAGTCAGGGACGACGATATTCGACGGCGATCGAGGAGTCATCACGGCTAGGGATCCGGGGTGACAGGAACCGTCGTCGGAGTTGAGGGTGGAAGGAAAGCAACTGGACCGCGGCAGGAGAACATCAGGACCCTGACAAGTGGGCCCTCATGGCAGGGATGAGTCGCTTTCCCATTTTACCCCTCTCTGTTCCTCCCTCCACCATCAACGCCGTCGCCTCCTCCGGCACCCGAGTCCTACCTCGCCGGCGATGCCGGTTTCTACCTCGTCCGCCACGGGCGTTGCCATGTGTCGGAGGTAGCATCGGTTAGAGGCCGTACAGGTGGACCGCCGTCGTCGTCGTCGCCGATGCCGTACATTCGCTGCTGCATTGTGTTGCAATGCGGATCCGATCGTGAGTGGCTTGGTTTGAATCCCTCTCCTTTTCATTAGATGTTGTTTGTTCGGTTCTCTCGACAAATGCATCATGCATCATAAGCACAATGTGGATCCAATCGTGAGTGTTTTGGTTTGAATCCCTTTCCTTTTCATTACATGTTGCCGTCCGGTTCTTTTTTGGGGGCAACAGAGCTTATGGACATGCTGAATTTCTCACCTTCCAGGCGTACTCTGAAAACCTTGGCAGGAACATAAGAGTCCCATAATAAGGAACAAAATTCTTATAAGAGTTTATATTCAGTTTTTCTCTTAAATTCATACACTCTGACGATGCTTGAAATTTACCATTCATGACACAAATTTGTTACCTCCGTCCTAAAAAAAATGCAATTCTAGCAGAGTTGACTATCTTATTTTAACTAATAAAGTGTTTGGTGTGAGAAATGAGTTAATCCATCGTCTTCTCACTTCTTACTTGTTTGTTTGGTTAGTGGAAAGTAATGAGTTGATCTATCATCAGCTTGTTTCTCACAAACTAATAATTAGTAATCCCTCCGTTTCAAATTATAAGTCAATTTAACTTTTTTGGTATATTCATTTTACCATGTATCTAGACATATATTATATCTAAGATACATAGCAAAAATAGATGTATAAAAAAAGTCAAAGCGACTTATAATTTGGAACGGAGGGAGTAATAGTATAAGGAATGAAGTCATTCCACCAAATTTGGAGAATAGACTCATGATGCACCACGACATCTAGAATAGAGTGATTTCTCGAACCAAACACTATAAATAAATGTAAAAAAGGTCCAATTATTTATAATACCAAATAAATATAAAATATATTTTCATAATATACCTATTTGGAGTCATAAATGTTGATGCTCTTTTCATAAATTTGGTCAAACAAAAAAAAAGTTTGACTAAGAATAAAACTAGAATTGCATTTCTTTTGGAGACAAAGGCAGTATCTAATTCATCTATGATATATAAACTAAAACTTGGGCCTTGTTTAGATTGCAAGTTTTTTCACTCTCTCTTCATCACATCAAATCTTTGGACAAAGTATTAAATGTAGATAAAAAATAACTAATTACACAGTTTGATTGTAAATTACGAGACGAATCTTTTGAGCCTAGTTAGGCCATGATTAGACAATAATTGTCAAATACAAACGAAAGTGCTACAGTGCCAAATACTGATTCCTAACCTCAATCTAAACAAAGCCTTGAATAAGAAAGATACTGTGCAGGTAGTCAAATCAAGCACTTAACTCTGCATAGCTAGCTAGGATACGGTCGCCATCACTTTGTGAGGACCTAGATCATTAGCATTTTGACATGATGCAATGATTCTCCTGTGACCTTTGTCTGTTAATGCCTGTCACTGACACCCTACGAATAAGAGAATAATTAGGTGAAGGAAAATCCAAGAGGCTTTTCCTTTTGTACCATTAAAAAAGATGGCCTTTTCCTACGGGCCACTAAAAAGTTCGGACTTACCTAGGTGCCATAACACTTTATTTCTTTGTCCCTCAAGCCATTCCGTCCATTTTCACTGGTAACGGTGTGTAACGGCGACGAGAAAAGACCGAAGTGCCCTCAGTCAAGGGAGGATGAGTGAAATTGCCGTTTGCCCTGTGTGCCACTCCCTGACCACGCAACGTCAAATTTCCTTATATCATGAAATATACCTTTATAATAAAGTTATTTAAAGCTATAAATATCTATATAACTAGTCAAATTTAAAAGAGTTTAACTATTTGATGCACATAATGTGAATTTATCTTCAATGAGCGGGAAAACAAAAACAAAGGATGGAAGTATTTAAAAATTTTGTTGAAAAAATTTATTGGCGGGATCTGTTTTCCTCAAAAAATTATATGTTTCTACCAATACGAAAATATATAACAAGGTTTTTGGAGTTCCTCGAACATCATGAAACGTCTGTTTAGACCTGATCAAACGCCAGGTAAGGTCGACTTGAGTTAAAATATTTGATGTAAGCCCGACCTAACGTATGGGTAGGTCTAGTGGTATCAGGCTATTTCTCAGGTTTTTAGGGCAGTTCCAACGAAAGAAACTAGTAGTTTTTATAATATAGGATATCGCATAAAAAAGTACTGCTTTACAACTCATAGTTTCTATGAGTAATAACTATTTTCTCTTTCTCTCTCCAACTCTATCTTTTTTTCCAATGGGAGTGCGACACGAGCTCCCTAGAAACTGGTGGTTTCTCCCTAATGGCGATTTCATGGTTTCTTGGTGCATTGGGTCAAGAGTAGACCTGGTTTCTTCATGAAGAAACCATTTCTATAATTTTTGCTCTCTTTCTTCATTAATTACGTTGCCATGTCAGCATTTTACCTACGTGGCAAGTCATTTAATGAGGATAGAAACCATCATCAATCCATCATTGGGATTGCCCTTATACTTTATAGGTTGAGGTTTTTTAGTTGGATTGGTAAATTGGTTGAAAATAATGACCTGAACTCAACTCGATGTACCGGCAAATCGGATTGGGTCGAGTTTTTATCCGACAAGTTGGGTTGGCCGGATTGGTTCGAGTTTTTATGAGATGGGTTGAGTTGACCGGTCGAGTGACCCATAACCAGGTCTAATTTCATTGGTTGTAGGTACGGTAATGTGGTACCTGTTGCACGGGAAGGCAAACCGAGATTTGTTTGGTTCAGTTTTTTAGTGCCTTGCAGCCGGGCGGGAAGCGATAACGTCGTGATCGGTTACAGGCCGTCATCTGATAACGTCGTGATCGGTTACAGGCCGTCAAGCAACGAGACCCATTACCGTTGTTAACTGATTACAGGCCATGAAGGCCGAACCAAACAGCACCTTAAATCAAATGATCGTGTAACAGTGTTCATGAGAAGCGTGACCTGTTTCCCGAATGTACTAGTGTTTTTCTATATATTTAAATAAATTTAAAAATATTTGACTCATGAACGAGTGAGATACTACTCCGCAGTGGCGGATGCACGATGCGGGATAAGGAGGGCTAAAACAATGGAGATGTTGATTTGCATGAAGATTTAATGGTGAAATCAAGTTTTCGCTAAAAAAACAAGTCGAAATACTGTTTCGGCTGATTTGTTGGGAGAGAAAAACATTGTTTCAGCTGAAAAAGATGGATTAGAAGAGAAGCGAACATGGCCTGTATAGAAAGTAAGTGATCTATTTTCAATTTTACTCTAAGCTATAAGATGTTTTTATAAATGGTACTGTATATTTATTTATTTAGGTTTCTTTCGGTACCAAGATGGCAAGATCCATCGTTCCCTGAATCCCCTGTATGGTTGTACTCTCACACTCATCATCACAGGGAAAAAGAAAGAAAGGCAGAATAGAAGAGAAAGAAAGCCATCCGGTTTGTCTTCTCCAGCTTCCACTGTCCACTCCACTGCAGTGCAGCACTTCTACAAAAAAAAACACTGTCAAGCATAGGGCTGCACAGCATATTCCCCCAGCCGGCCAGCCCCCACACGGCCCCAGCATCAGATATCAGATTAAAAAAAGCGTCTTGACCTGCGTGATCAGGGAGTGGCACACAGGGCAAACGACAATTTCACTCATCCTCCCTTGACCGAGGATACTTCGGTCTTTTCTCCTCGCTGTTACACACCGTTACCAGCGAAAATGGACGGAATGGCTTAAGGGGCAAAGAAATAAAGTGTCATGACACTTAGGTAAGTCTGAACTTTTTAGTGACCTGTAGGAAAAGGTCATCTTTTTTAATGGTACAGAGGGAAAAGCCTCAAAATCCAAAGACCAAAAAGGATCTTATGTGCACGAACACCTGCCATGTAAAGTAGCATAGGAGACCTCATGTACACGAACTCATGTGCACAAGACCAAAAAGAATAATTAGTAGCATAGGAGACCTCATGTGCACGAGCACCTGCCATGTAAAGTATGAATAGAGCCAAAGGAAAGTACTCTTTGCCGGATTGATGCACAGCAAATGGTGGGGCAACTTTAGAACACCTATTGGCTATGAGCCTGTTAGATTTAACCTGTTCAATGCTCTATTAAGATAGGAGATTCTATGCTATCTAGAGATTTGGAGACTTTGGGTTCATGTAGTATTCCAGTTTTCCGATCCAAACGGGGCATGGGATACTGTTCTCCCACTAGATATTATTGAAAAGTAACTGATGTCATAGGTTCATAGCTCCTTGTCTCAATCGGGACTGCACAATTGCTGATCAGATGGTCCAGTGACACTTTTAGAATGGAGCACTCTTGTGGGATTTGGAGAGATTTTGCTGTTCCTTGTGAAATTCCGAGAAGGCCCCCAAATGGTTGACTCCAACAATTACTCCTCAGCATCACTTTCACTTCCCGAATCTGAATCTACAGACTTGAATACCTGATGGTAAACAACGATTCAAGACTGCCCAAACAGATGTCAGATGTGAACGTCCTCGCATAAATGAGATCGTTTCACTTTCAGTTATCAACCTCAATGCTTGGTATCCACATAAACTGTAGAAACCCACCAGCTACCTTCCTACTGAAATGTACCCATTAACTCATCCTGTATAGGCTGAGCCGGCCCAACCAACCATCTCCACACACTGAGCCATCAAGTTGCACGTCCAAATGAGGGGTTCTCGGCTTTCTGCACATCACTGTCAGAAAAAAGGAGAGGCCGAATTCAGGAGCAAAAAATACACCAAACACCATGCAAAAGGGCAACAGCAGCACTTGAAACCCTTTGGTACAATAATTGGCCAGCTAGGGTTTTCTCATGTTAATTCTTTTCCTCCCACAATACTCTATCTTGCAAGGAGGGCAATGTTAGATAATCCACTGCTACCTTGTGTAAACACAGCGAGGTAGACGGCGCCGAAAGGCTCCCTGCCGTGATACTGTAGCCGCTGCATGTGCAGGCGCCGCACGGCTCACCTGCAGCACTGTAGCCACATGCAGAGGCCGGCACAGAGTCAGCCCTGTATATTATCTAGTCACTGTTACAGCAGGGCAGCTGTACTAGAACTAAATGGATAGAGTTGTATAAACAGACTACCACGGCAACTTAGTAAAGAGAGTTCAGATTTACCATCTCCTAGACAGGGCTTCGGCCAACGTTGGTGTCATGTACTGTGTGTGCATGCTCTGTTCTTCCTTCTTCTTCAAGCTCTAGCCATAGTGCGTGGGGACGGACAACGCTTGTTCGTGGTCGATACGGCTAGTGGGTGCTCGGCAACACTAGCGGGGCTCAGCAAGACTGGTGAGTGGTTCACTCACCTGAGCCGGTGATCCTGTGGCCCAACAAGTGGTATCAAAGCCATACAAGCGTCGTTGCCAGACTAACCGCTGACGATGACGGGCGGTTCGGAGATGGGCGACAGCAGTGGCACTGCTGTGGCTGCCTAGCCACGACCAGAGGTCGTTGTTCACACGGTGCGGAAGGTCAGTGGCATCAGTTGGCCGACGCTGACTCGCACCAACTATAGAGAGTGGTCGGTGACCATAAAGGTCAAGCTCAGAGCCCGATGACCCTGGAATGTTGTTGACAAGGGCACCGACAATGAAGAAGATGACATGTCAGCGCTAGAGGCTATCATCGTTGTTGTACCGACGGAGTACAGGGAGCCGTTGGGGGCGAAGAGCTCCGCTAAGGAGGCTATTGCGGCGATGCGCGTCGGTTCCGGCCGCGTAAAGAAGGCGACGACCCAGCTTCTAAAGCAGGAGTACGCCAACCTTAAGTTCAAGGATGGTGAAATGGTGGAGGACTTCTCCCTACGCCTGTAGACGCTCATCAGCAAGCTAAAGAGCCACAGTGTCACCATCGACGAAGAGGAGGCGGTCTCCAAGTACCTCCACTTTGTGTCGGAAAAAGTACATCCAGATCGCTCTCTCTATAGAGACGATGCTGGACCTGTCCACCCTCACCATTGAGGATGTGACAGGCCGTCTGCGGGCGGTGGACGAGCACTTGGAGCAGGCGATAGCAACAAAGGACAGCAGGAAACTCCTGCTGACAGAAGAGGAGTGGGCTGCTCGGAGAAACTCCGAGAAGGCAGCCTCCTCCAGTCACGGCAGCGATAGCAAGCGCCACGGCAGGGCTTCTTCGGAGAAGAAGAAGCAAGTCGACCCCAACGTCTGCCGGTGTTGCGGGAAGATGGGCCACGGGAGTGCCCAAATCGCAAGCAGGAGAAGAAGGCTGAAGCTCATCTTGTGCAAGCTGATGATGAGCATGAGGCCACTATCCTGATAGCGACGTTCTGTGCACTGCACGACATTGAGGCCGAGGAGAAGGAAGAGGCGACGACGGTGGAAGGACCTAGGAAGGCCCTAAAGACTGTCAACCTCAACGAACCACGTGCCCAAGTTCACCTCGGACATGTGGGCGCTGACTAGGAGCAGCGGTGGTATCTGGACTTCGATGCCAGCAACCACATGACGGGCTCCAAGGCATCCTTCTCTGAGCTCGATGACGATGTTACCAGTATGGTGAAGTTTGGTGACCGCTCAAGGGTGACTATCCAAGGGCGCGGCACCATTATCTTTAGGTGCCAGAACGGGGAGCACCATGCGCTAACGGATGTATATTACATCCCACAGCTGCGTTCCAGCATCATCAGCATTGGTCAGCTGGATGAGCGGGGTAGCGAGGTACTGATCAAGGATGGAGTCCTTAGGATCAGGGACTGGGAGCAACGACTTCTTGCCAAGGTGAAGAGGTCCCTGAACCGATTGTACCTGCTTGACCTGAAGGTAGAGCAGCCGGTGTGCCTGGCGGCAATGCACTCTGAGGAACCGTGGATGTGGCATGCCTGGTTCGGACATCTTAGCTTTGACACGCTTGGTTGGCTAGAGAGGATGGTCTAAGGGCTACCCCACATCAAGCACGGAGGCGAGCTGTGTGACAGATGCCTGGCTGGAAAGCAGAGGAGGCTATCTTTCCCAAAGGTGGCCAAGTATCGTGCGAAGGACGCTCTCAAGCTCATCCACGGCGACCTCTACGGGCTGATCACGCCTGATACAAACGGTGGTCATCGATACTTCCTCCTGCTCATGGATGATTGCAGTCGCTACATGTGGCTGCAACTCCTAACGAGCAAGGACGAAGCGGCAGCGGTGATCAAGAAGTTCAAGATGCGCACGGAGGCCGAGAGCGACAAAAAGCTCCACGTGCTGAGGACTGATCACGACGGTGAATTCACGTCGGTGGAGTTCGCTGCGTACTGTGCGGATCAGGGTGTAGGGCAACACCACACCGCGCCGTACTCACCACAACAGAATAGCGTGGTGGAGCGATGAAACCAGACGGTGGTCAGCATGGCCCGATCCATGATGAAGGCCAAAGGCATGCTAGCAAGGTTCTAGGGGAAGGCGGTGACCACGGCGGTGTTCATCCTCAACCACGCTCTGACCAAAGCCCTGACGGGCAAGACACCGTTCGAAGCTTGGTATGGGCGCAAGCCGAGCATGTCCTTCCTTCGGACATTCAGCTGCATTGGCCACGTCAAGAAGACAAAGCTGAACCTCACCAAGCTGGAGGACGGGAGCACACCGATGGTGTTCCTGGGCTACGCGGAGGGTACCAAGGCATACCGACTCTACGACCCACGTGAAGACAAGGTGCTTGTCTCATGCGACCCGTGTTTGATGAAGAGGCAGCTTGGGACTAGACCAGTCCAAGCACAGGGGAAGTTGGCAGCTTCACCAACACCTTTGTCGTCGAGTACCTAGTCATCCATGGTGGTGGAGACGCTGGGAAAGAGGTGTCGAGCACTCTGGGAGGAGCACTGAGCACTCCAGCGGTAGAGCCAAGCACTCCTGGGGCAGTGCTGAGCACTTCGGGAGGGATGCCGAGCACTTTGGGAGGAGTGTCGAGCACTCCTAGAGGGATACCGAGCACGCCAGGAGTAGTGCTGGGAGATTTTATAGTGGTGGCGACCACTTCAGGATGGGTACTGAGCACTCCCATGGCGGAGCCAAGACATCTTGTAGTGGTGCCAACCACTCCAAGACTAAGGCTAGTCACTCCTACAGTGTGGTCGAACACTGCAAGAGTTATGACAAGAAGTCTAGAAGTAGTGCCGAGAACTGCACCTGGGGTGCCGAGCACTTCAGGTACTGTGCCGAGCACTCCAGCAGAACAGGGAACTCCATCAACGCTGATCGAGTTCGCCTCACCTCCAAATGGCATCACTGAGTTCGTGGACGCCTACCACAAAGGTGAGAAGGTGCGGTTCCATAGGCTGGACGACATTGTCGACGGCACAGGACCCTCAAGACTGGCTGGTCGGCTGCTCAATGACGTAGAGCTGCTACTCGTCAGTGCAGAGGAACCGCCCATGTTCGCGCTAGCTGTGCGGGACGGAAACTGGCGACGAGCGATGTTGGAGGAGATGAAGGCGATTGAGGAAAACAAGACATGGTAGCTCATCGATCCACCTCCAGGATATCGTCCGATCAGCCTGAAGTGGGTGTAAAAGGTCAAGGGAGACGAGCTCGGACCCATTGTCAAGCAGAAGGCGCGCCTCATCGCCCGAGGCTTTGTTCAGCGTGAGGGCATCGACTTCGAGGAAGTCTTTGCGTCAGTAGCACGCATGGAGTTGGTCCGTTTGCTACTGGCCTTAGTAGCAGCAAAGGACTGGCGTGTCCATCACTTAGACGTTAAATCAGCCTTCCTTAATGATGAACTGGCAGAGACGGTCTTCGTCAGGCAACCTCTAGGTTTCGCCATCAAGGGAGAGGAGCACAGGGTGCTCCGACTGCGCAAAACGCTCTACGTGCTGTGGTAGGCCCCACGAGCATGGAACGCCAAGCTTGACGCCACGCTGGGCGAGCTTGGGTTTCAGCGTTGCGCAACCGAGCACGCGCTCTACAAGCGGCGATGGGGGAAGGAGGAGCTCATCATCGGCGTGTATATGGACGACTTGATCGTCACTGACGCACGCACAGAGGACATCAACAGCTTCAAGCGCAAGATGGCGGCTCGTTTTCGAATGAGCGATCTTAGCGCACTCTCCTACTACCTCGACATCGAGGTGACACAGGGGAAGGAGGAACTCACACTCGGTTAGAGCGCGTATGCCTCCAAGCTATTAGAGCGGAACAGCATGGCTGAGTGCAAGCCATGTGTGACTCCAATGGAGGAGCGGCTGAAACTGACAAAGGCCAGCACCGCGGCGAAGGTGGATGCAACACTATACCAGAGCATCGTCGGCAGTCTGCGCTACCTAGTCCACATGAGGCTGAACATTGTGTTCGTCGTGGGCTACGTCAATCGCTTCATAGAGGATCCCAGAGAGGATCACTGGGCTATGGTGAAGCGGCTACTGCGCTACATCAAGGGGATGGTGGATCATGGGATCATCTTCTCAAAGACCGGCGGGAGTAGGCTGTAGCTCACTATGTTCAGCGATGCAGACATAGCGGGGGACATCGACGGACGATGGAGCACCTCTGGCGTGCTCATCTTCCTCGGGTCGGTCCCAATTTCATGGCTGTCGCTAAAACAGAAGGTGGTGGCGCTATCTACGTGTGAGGCAGAGTATGTAGCGGCGGCCACAACAGTGTGCCAAGTTGTGTGGCTACGCCGGCTGCTGGGCGAGCTGACCGGTGTGGAAGCCCACCCACTAGCACTGATGGTGGACAACCAGCCCGCCATCGCCCTCGCGAAGAATTCGGTTCTACACGACCGAAGTAAACACATCGACGTGAAGTTCCACTTCCTCAGGGACTATGTCAATGGAGGGCAGATCGTCATCGAGTTCGTTGCAACTGGTTGGCAACTCGCGGACGTCCTCACCAAGCCGCTCGGACGTCTTCGACTCATGAAGCTGAAGGAGATGGTCAACATGAAGGGGATACAAGGGTTAGCGGTAGGATTAGGGGAAGATTGTTAGATAATCCACTGCTACCTTGTGTGAACACAGCAAGAGAAGGCGACGTCGAATGGCCCCCTGCTGTGATACTATAGCCGCTGCAGGTGCAGACGCCGCATGGCTCACCTGTAGCACTGTAGCCACGTGCAGAGGCCAGCGTAGAGTCAGCCCTGTATGTTATCTAGTCACTGTTGCAGCAGAGCAGCTGTACTCAAACTAGATGGATAGAGTTATATAAATAGACTACCACGGCAACTCAGTAAAGAGAGTTTAGATTTATTATCTCCCAGACAGGGCTTCGGCCAACGCTGATGTCTTGTACTGTGTGTGCATGCTCTGTTCTCCCTTCTTCTTCAAGCTCTAGCCATAGTGCGTGGGGACGGACAACGCTTGTTCGTGGTCGGCACGGCTAGTGGGTGCTCGATAACATTAGCGAGTGCTAGGTAAGACTGATGAGTGGTTCACTTACTTAAACCGGTGATCCTGTGGGCCAATAGGCAAGGCGGCTCTAAACTGATGAGCAAAAGTCACGGTTCTTCAGTCCTTTGTAGTGGGACCCAAACCTAATACTCATCATCCAATCAAGAGATTTGCACTATAGTTTTAATGATGTGTTAGGCCTGATTTAGTTCCCAAAAATTTTCAATCCAAACTATCACATCGAATCTTGCGGCACATGCATGGAGTATTAAATATAGACGAAAATAAAAACTAATTGCACAGTTTGGTTGGAAATCGCGAGACGAATGTTTTAAGACTAATTAGTCCATGATTAGCCATAAGTGCTACAGTAACTAACATACGCTAACGATGGATTACTTAGGCTTAATAAATTCATCTCGCAGTTTCCATGCGAGCTATGTAATTAGTTTTTTTTATTAGTATCCGAAAACCCCTTCCGACATTTCCGAAACATCCAATGTGACATCTAAAAATTTTTATTTCGCGAACTAAACACACCCTTATATTATGCTGGTGCAGTACATTGTTGAAATCACTACACAATCAGAAAGGCTCCAGAAGTAGTGCACTGCAACATAGCCGTGTGAACTTGGTTTCAATAATTGTGAATCGCCAACTCCACTCAGTTCTGAAACCAGGTATCATGCCACGGCAACCAGCATAATTTGACACACTAGTGGTACACAATCAGGAGGTGCTCACAAGACCCTATGACTTAGCTCTTTGATGTAATATATATGATTATCATTGTCATTGTGGTGCGTTTGCATGTTGGCCCAAAAAAGTGACCGGTCTTCAGTCACTTTTGGTGGTCCGTGTATTTTTTATTTAGCAATTAGTGTTGGATCATGAACTAATTAGACTCAAAACGTTCGTCTCGTAATTTTCAACCAAACTGTGCAATTAATTTTTTTTCGTCTATATTTAATGCTCTATACACGTATCGTAAGATCGATGTGATGACTACTGTAGCACTTTTTAGAAAACTTTTTGAAAACTAAACAATCACTCACATTTTCCAATGGGATAAACTGTGTAGCTGGGGGTACATTTCTGACTTTGGCGGGTCCAAGAATATTCGAGGATATTGGTACAGCCTATCAGCCTACGAAATATCTTCTGTCAGGCTTTCCGGTAAGTACTCAGGCTGTGCAGTTAGTGAAATAAAAATTTTTGATATCACATCGGATATTTCGGGAGATATTGGAAGGGGTTTTTGGATACTAATAAAAAAACTAATTACATAGCTCGTTTGGAAACTGCGAGACGAATTTATTAAGCCTAATTAATCTGCCATTAGCGTATGTTAGTTACTGTAGCACATATGACTAATTAGTCTTAAACCGCGATTTCCAACCAAACTGTGCAATTAGCTTTTTTCGTCTATATTTAATACTCCATGCATGTGTCGCAAGATTCGATGTGATAGTTTGGGGTGAAAATTTTAAGGAACTAAACTAGGCCTCATCAGTTGTAGTAACTGATGCATGCCATCTGTGTTTATAAAATTAAACAAGGGTGAAATTATAGTTGCAATAATGGTCATGTTCGCTTCTCTTATAATCAGTCTTTTTTAGTTTGTTTTTTCGGCCGAAACAGTGTTTCGGCTTGTTTTTTTTCAGCAAATACATAATCTCCAGTATGTCGTATGAAGTTTCTAGGGTTGATAGTTACCTCGAGAAATGAGAAGGGTGGAGCAACTTCTGAAAGGTCTTGTTCTTTCTATGCTCAATAATTTTCTCCATCTTCGTCTTCTTGACTGCATAGTTCTGCACTTAACCTTAAATGTACCTAGAGCCTATGTGTTTTGTCAAACCTTACATTTTGATGGTTTATGAAAGTGGTGAAACATAGCTCTGATGGAAACTAATCCAGCAGAGAGGAACAATAGAATACATAAGCTCACATTAATGAACTATTAATTTGAATTGTACTGGTACCTACATGTGTTGGAAAAGGAGCTTCAATCTTTTGCAACCACAAAGCTAAAATGTCCTTTAGGAAACAAAAAATCAAATCAACTTTTTAAATTTGATGGACCTAACCAAAATTTATTGTAATTGAAAGAAAGTAGACACAATGGTAATTCTAGGAACCCCCTCTAATTAAAAATTAAAGAACATTTTTTTTACCTGAGGCAAACCCCATTTCCATTCAGAAAAAGGAAATACAAGCGTTATGGAAGCAACAAAGAAAAGACAGCACCAAGACCAACAGCTCCCTGTGCTACACCATGGCCTTGTTGAGTTGGCGAATTTTTTTAGGAAATGGTACTGTAGCACTTTCATTGTTATTTGGCAATTAGTATCCAATCATAGTCTAATTAGGCTTAAAAGATTCGTCTCGTAAATTTCATCTAAACTATGTAATTAGTTTTATTTTTTATTTATATTTAATGCTTCATGCATGCGTCCAAAGATTCGATGTGACGGAAAATCTTGAAAAATTTTGTAAAATTTTGGAAACTAAACAGGCACCTTGAGTGGTACTCTGCCTCAGAACCCAGCCTGCCCTCACTGTGAAACCAAAACCATAACCCAACTTCATCCACAGAAGACAAAACGTTCAAACTAACGTTCGAGAAACCTCCGGGCCAATGTATTGCAACAACTATCACGAAACAAAAGAAAACACTAGGTCTTCCAAATGCCTGACGTCCTCAACAACTCTTCAAGCATTGTGATCTTCCCCCTCTTGATATTCTTCAATCTCCACCTGATCACCTGTACCATCACTTCTTCGATAGGATGACAGCACCTCCTTAGCCACCCACAGCATAGTATTGGCGCAATCAATGATCGTTTCCATGGCCTTGTTTAGATTGAGGTTAGGAATCAGTATTTAGCACTGTAGCACTTTCATTTATATTTGATAATTATTGTCCAATCATGGCCTAAATAGGCTCAAAAGATTCGTCTCATAATTTACAATCAAACTGTATAATTAGTTAATTTTTTTATCTACATTTAATACTCCATGCATGTGTCCAAAGATTTAATATGATGAAGAGAGAGTGAAAAAACTTGCAATCTAAACGAGGCCCCTGTCAAAAAGTTAAAGAACATGAAGTCTAAAGACTGACATCATTAAAGAAAGAGTGTACATGTACCCAGTCCAAGCGAGATCCTTCTAGGGCTGTGTTTAGTTCTCAAAAAGTTTTTCAAAAAGTGCTATAGTAGCTATTACATCGAATCTTGCGATATGTGCATGGAGCATTAAATGTAGACGAAAAAAACTAATTGTACAGTTTGGTTGGAAATCGCGAGACGAACGTTTTGAACCTAATTAGTCCATGATTGAACACTAATTGTTAAATAAAAACGAAAGTGCTACAGTAGTCAAATTTCTAAATTTCGCGAACTAAACACGCACTAGGTTAGAAAGATCAGTGTGGAAGGGCCATGTTGTCATTGTAAGATGCCATGGATTCATCGAACTAACCACCTTGGAGAAAGGTCTCACAGCAACAATTTTATCTTCGACAGTGGGCGTCCCTCCTTTAGCTCTTGGAGGCAAGACTTCTTAAATGAAGCCAGGTTCTAAGCTCATAGACTTTGTATTTCTAACTGACCAGTTTTTCTTCTCATTTTAGACCTCTTTGGCTAGTTTGCTCCTCGGCCCCGCTCGGGCCTCTTCTCTTTCTCCCGTCTTCATTGTACAGTTTTCCCTTTTGTACAGTGGTTTGTTTTGGTTTTAATAAACTCTACAGTGGGGACCTCCCCTGCTGTATTTCCCGTTAAAAAAAAGAGAGAGAGAAATAATGTCAACCTTGCAACAAATATCCAAAGAATGCGAACGATCCTTTTTGGAATTGTAGGCCATAGTGGAGAAATTTGATCTTGGATTCACCCAATTTAACAGTTCTATTGTTATATTATTATCCATCATCATAATCATCAGGGTGATTTTTTAAGCCGAATAGAACATACTGTTTCATCGAACAGTAGCTGTCATCTAGCATAGTTTTGACTTTTTAGTAAATAGGAAATTTATCATGTCACGATTCATGGACAGCCAGTTAATTTCAGGTTTACAGCTGTTGTTTGTTCAGCTGATGGGTTGGGAACTTTGTAGTGTACAAACTCATAGCAAGAAAAAAAAAAGATTGAAAGATACCTGCCAGTCTAGTATGGTGGTGTCAATTCTGTTTTGTCAGAATCGTAGTGTCAATACTAGCCTACATGGAATCTGGAGATCCTTTGAAAGTTTATTCCATTCATATACTGATTAATCAGACAGCAATTTTGATTGCAATTGGCCAACACATGAAATAGATGGTGTGAATCTCTCGGACACATTACAGTGCCTAAATCAGTGCATCGCTCTGGTCAATTCGATTCAATGCGATTTGTTACTGTCGCCATCGTGTGACCAATGTCATTGCGACATGTGCTTTACAATGTGTCTGAAGTGACTAGTCCATTACCAGACCCAATTTCCATGAGAAAATGATGTGAGGAGAACTCCAGAACTTAGTGCTTTCTTCTGTTTGTGCTGTCTGTGCATATGCTTGCTGCAGGTTCATAATTTTGAATAGAATTCAATTGGTATGGCTTACTTAGGTGAATTCAGTCCTGAAACAAATCATTGATTTGTATGCCGACACATGCATACATTTTTTTTTTACTTTTTTCTGCTTTTTCACTCACAAGTCTTTTACTATTATTAGGTTATAAATGTAATAAAATTGTGAGCAGGTTCTTCTGCTGGCCTAAATAGCTGCAGTTGCTCCTGTGACCCTTTCAGACTAACAGTGCGTGCAGTAAAATCCATTTTCTAATTCCCTGCAGTGTTTAGAACTTTGATTATGCAACAGAACTGTGTATATATGAACTGAATTACAAGAAAAGGTTAATTAATCAAGCATTGGCAAAGATTAAAAAAACAGTAAATCAGGAGTAAAATAGCCACCGTATGTAAATAATTGCTGTAGACAATCCGTGGTTCATAATGCATTATAGAATTGTTCACAGGAATGAAAAATCAGAGGACGATAACGTTGATTGACATGTTGTGACAAAACCTCTGGATTGGTATCTGCTGATGTGTCGTCATACGCAGCATGTGATTCCGCTGATAGTATTGATCGTATGGTGCAGATCGTCTGGAACAGCATGATCTGGTGACTACAAACATGAGGACAACATCGGATGCTATTCTCCTCGCCCTTTATAAATTGGCACGAGAAGCATCAGTGGGACACCAAAACTCTGAGTAACTAGGCAGCTCCTCTCTTCCACACTTGCCAGTGTCCAAGCTTCTCTCATGGAGATTGCACTCACAGTTGGCGCTGTTTCTCACCAAAGCGTACCTGTTCTGGTGCTCGTATCTTTTCTGTCCCTGTTCAGCGCATTTCTGATATACTTCTATGCACCCTTGTGGAGTGTGAGGAGAGTCCCAGGGCCTCCAACCAGATTCCCCATAGGCCATCTTCACCTTCTTGGCAAGAATGGGCCAGATGTTTTCAGTGCAATTGCAAAGGAGTATGGTCCAATCTTCAGGTAATCCTCGTGACTAATTAAAGGCTCTACAGATCTAATGCATAGAGGGAGAAGTTACCATGGCCACCATGCGCAGGTTCCACATGGGAAGGCAGCCACTGGTGATCGTGGCCAATGCCGAGCTGTGCAAGGAGGTTGGCATCAAGAAGTTCAAGGACATCCGCAATCGGAGTACCCCACCGCCATCAATCGGTTCCCTGCACCAGGACGCCCTCTTCCTCACCAGGTGCTGCTAGTTGCTGTTGAACCGAATGAACTGACTAGTAGTTTGGAAGTTAGAAACATTAACTAGATGCAGGTAGACCGGAATGTTCAGTTCAGATAGGGAAGGCATGGAAAAATTTTGTTGTCTGAAATTTGCATGAATTTTGTTGATTGAGGCAGTGAGCTTACTCATATGATGTCAGGGACTCAACATGGTCGGCGATGAGGAGCACAGTGGTCCCGCTCTACCAGCCTGCGCGGCTTGCCGGGCTCATTCCAGTGATGCAGTCGTATGTGGACATACTGGTGGC
This sequence comes from Miscanthus floridulus, assembly GCF_019320115.1. Lineage (NCBI taxonomy): Eukaryota > Viridiplantae > Streptophyta > Magnoliopsida > Poales > Poaceae > Miscanthus > Miscanthus floridulus. The sequence goes on along the minus strand of NC_089587.1, from coordinate 31,018,989 downwards.
CAACATCGCCGGCTGCCCGGACCAGGACTGCATCCCCTTCTGCCAACTCTCGCTCCGGATGGCCATCGACATCATCGGCAAGACGGCCTTCGGCATCGAGTTCGGCCTGTCGAAGAATACCGCCGCCACCGGCGAGACCGAAGGCGGCGACGGTGAGGGCGACGACAACGTCAGGGAGTTCCTCAAGGAGTACAAGCGGTCCATGGAGTTCGTCAAGATGGACCTGTCGAGCTCGCTGTCCACCATCCTTGGGCTCTTCCTCCCGTGCGTCCAGACGCCGTGCAAGCGGCTGCTACGGCGGGTGCCCGGCACGGCAGACTACAAGATGAACGAGAACGAGCGCCGGCTGTGCTCCCGCATCGACGCGATCATAGCCGGCCGGCGGCGAGATCGGGCCACGCGTCGGCGTGGCGGCGACGGCGCCGCCCCGCTGGACTTCATCGCGGCGCTGCTGGACGCGATGGAGAACGGCGGCGCGAAGGACTTCGCGCTGGCGGACAAGCACGTCCGCGCGCTGGCGTACGAGCACCTCATCGCCGGCACGAAGACGACGGCGTTCACGCTGTCGTCGGTGGTGTACCTGGTGTCGTGCCACCCGCGCGTCGAGGAGAAGTTGCTCCGGGAGGTGGACGGCTTCGCGCCGCGCGACGGACGCACGCCGGACGCCGATGAGCTCCAGAGCAGGTTCCCCTACCTCGACCAGGTCATCAAGGAGGCCATGCGGTTCCACCTCGTCTCGCCGCTCATCGCCAGGCAGACCTCCAAGCGCGTGGAGATTGGCGGCTACGTCCTCCCAAAGGTAACGCTGCGCGCGGCGCCGCCGGCGATCTGAGCAAGCTGCATGCTGTCTGCCAGTTCGATCGCTTGCGGCAAACAAACGTAACGAAGGTTTTGCTTTTGCACGGCAGGGCGCGTACGTGTGGCTGGCGCCGGGGGTGCTGGCCCGGGACTCGGCGCAGTTCCCGGACCCGGAGGAGTTCCGGCCCGAGCGGTTCGCGCCGGAGGCGGAGGAGGAGCGGACGCGCCACCCGTACGCGCACATCCCCTTCGGCGTCGGGCCGAGGGCGTGCATCGGGCACAAGTTCGCGCTGCAACAGGTGAAGCTCGCCGTGGTCGAGCTCTACCGCCGGTACACATTCCGACACTCGCCGGCCATGGAGTCGCCCATCCAGTTCGACTTCGACCTCGTCCTTGCCTTCCGCCACGGCGTCAAGCTCAGGGCCATCAGGAGGGGCTGAGACTGGCACTGGCTTGGCTTGCTTGGGGTCACGTGTGGAACTGCATCCGTGATGGTGCCACGGCGTGTCTTCTTGTGTGTAATTTGTACTTCTAATCTTTAACATATATTGAGTATATATATAGGATAGATATATATATAGAGAGAGAGATGATGAAGAAGATTGCACGTATTGAACAGCCGGTAAAGGTGTTGGCGTATTGCAGATACAACTTCAGAAGAAGAATTTGTATGTTGTACGGGCGAAACATGAATTTGGCAGATTTCACGAGATTTGCACAATCTTTACAGATAAAGTACTCAATATATGTTAATTATATTAATATAGAAGATTAGAAGTACTGTTCGCAGATTTGTTGTGAGAAAAAAATATTGTACCATGACTGATAAGCCTGATAAGTTCAAGCGAACATTGCATGGCTTACAGTAACAACTTCCTGGTTTTGTATGGTTTACAAATTGTGATTCTGGAAGAAGCTAGTTTTCATATCAAAAAATGAAAGAACCAAAACTCACTCACATCCTCACCGTACATATATGATTAAAAAACAAACTAGAAAATAGCTAAAGACTACAAAAGAACACATAAGCTTCTAGAACAGGTGCATCTAAAAACATGCTTCTTTTTACATGGAATCACCTACCAAGAAACAAAAATCGCCAGGTTATAAATATCCAGGGCTTAAATCTAAGAGGTAGGTCAAGTGATGTACCATCAAATGGTGGATGAATTCAGACAGGCCATGAAATGATCTGAGCAGTGCATATAACAGTCTTCCGACTTCCTACAGTGGTGATTCCATACAGCTTTGTGCTGCTACAGTATGCAAAGTTGTGAACAAATGAAAGCTGGCAAATGCAGAAAGCAGAACAGAGTACAAGTTTGTGCCCTTACTTGACTAAGGAACTAACGGAGCTCGTCATGAAAGCCGTAATCATCTTCTGTGAATAAAGCATTGTAAAAGACATAGGGGTTCTCGATCATCTCGTTCATGCTCAACTGTCCATCTTTGTTTGTGTCAGCCTACATAGTTGTAGAAAAGGGTTATTAGCAAGTAAAAGTTATCGAGTCTACCAAGAAAAACATAATATGCTAGAAGATTTATTCTTCAGCACAAAGTGAAGCTTATCATGATAAATAAGATCAAGCTGTTCCCAAACACTAGAAAAAATTTAAGTCCAGAATCCATAGTGCATAATGACGGAATTAGAGACGAAGGAATATCAACTTATCCTATAAGTAAAGCAAGATGCAGCCGGCTGTTACCTGAGATATTACATAGTCAGCTTGTTGCTTGGCATAGAAGTGTTCCGACGGATGCAGATTATCAATTATAGGCTTTAGCTCATCAGCTGACAACAGCCTTCAAAATGGGGAAAAGCCTCCTATGTCAGTCAGAGAGGATCTTCCTTAAATGCATAGAAACAACTTATAAAACACTGAAACAACAACAACAACAACAAAGCCTTTAAGTCCCAAACTACAAAATTGTAATATTTACCCATCATTATCCAGATCAAGGTGTGAAAATGAATTTTTAGCTGGTGCATCAGAGCCACCAGTGTCATCTGTTATGCCTTCCTCATCATAGTGTCGAATTGAATAAAATATTCCACTGAAGAACTCTTGGAAATTGAGCTTTCCATCGTTGTCTTTATCTCTTTCCCTAAATAGTCAACACAATTCATCTTAAAATAATATCTTATAATAGCCAGCTGTGCAGCTCAAACAGCAACATAATTCTGGCAGAATTAATAAAAACCATCCATTTCAATCAGATTAACCTGCATTGGTACTAGATGGTATGCCATTACAAATAGTTTGGACAGTCCAAAATTGACGCATGAAGTTAGCTTGATTTTGATTGGATGCCAGTGTAGCTTTGTGGAATTTATGATTCTTAAAAAAAGATATCAGCCACATCTTCAGAAATGTTATACTTATTGCATTTACATCCAAAAATGGCATCGAACCCAGTAAGAAACAGCATAACCCAGAGCCTAGTTTGACTACCCGGAATTTCCAAATAAAGCTCGTGGCATTAGGCAGCCATTTGACATAGTTGACAAAATGAATATAAAAAATTTAAGATTTTAACAATGCCATATAAAGCATCTGAAATATGTAGCCATATTCTGATCTGGCTGTGTGCTCCACTAAACACTATGTGACTTGGCAGCCAATACATGCTTATGTGGTATCAACATCACAATATGAGAAATGGGAAGAATTAAATAGTCAACGAGAATCCAAATATGAATTCCTTGATTATATGTACCATGTAGAATTTGATTTGATTTTTTCTTTTTGTAAACATAGAATAGCACAGGAAGCGATTTGTTGTTAATGCATCAGGTTATTAACCAAATGGACAAACTCAATCACAGTTAACTACCCTAAATTTGTGGATGATTATAGTTATCAAATTAGTGCTAAACCTCACATGAATTGCTTAGTCAACTCTGTTTCTTCCTTAGTTGCTTGTGGTGCTTGGCTAGTCAGTTATTGTCACACATAATTTACAATCATGGAACAAACCATGTGTGGCAACTGGTAAGCAGAGCACCCCAGAATTATTATTCTTTTATTTATAGCTATTGTTATGAAGGGCAGGCCTGGTGCAGTGGTGAGAGCTGTCTCACTGAGTCACCAGGTCGTGGGTTCGAAGCAGCCTCTCCGCAGATTTTGCGGGGGAAAGGCTTGTCTCGGTTTATCCCTTCCCCAGACCCCACTCATGTGGGAGCCTCCGGCGCTGGGTCTGCCCTTTTTTTATAGCTATTGTTATAATCTTTAATTCTAGTAAGGGAACATCTAATTTGGTTCCATTAAAATAGAGGGGGGAAAAAATAAACTTTTCCATCATTGTTGTCCTTGAACAGAACTGAAATAATACTGCTAAGATAAGGCAAGACAATGGACTCGAATACAAACATGTAACGGAAAAGTTTAGAGGGAAAACTTGTACCTGACTTCTTCTTTGCACAACCAATGTATTAGCTTTGGGTTGGTTGTATCAGCTGGATGTAAAAAGCTGCAGGCAGAAAGGCAAACTAATAAATGTTGGATAAGAAAATAAGGGGTTTAGAAAATGCATGGTCAGAGAAGAAGTTATACTCATTAAACTCAGTAAGATTTAGAAAGCCATCACCATCCATATCTGCAGCACTAAAATGCTCCTCCTTCCACCATCCCACTCCATCATTAGTTGAGTTATGATCTGGACATAGACGAGGCTTAGTGCAGAAATCACTAAGGTATGTATGTGATACCATTTCTTGCTTAGTTATGATCCGTACATAAATGGGACTATTTTCTATGAGATTGGTAGGCATGCACATCTAAACTTTTTCATCCCATGTAATGTATACAACTTGGTCAATCCATGTGACTAGTTGACAACTATTCAAGCTGTTATGTATTTATTGAATCTTTGTTCAACACATATGGAAACCTGGAAGTTCAACGTCTATTAGTTGACACCACGAATACACGTAAAATGCACAATTCAGGTATATTGGAAAATTATCAGAACTCCCAACTCGGTAGCAATATCACTTGCAGCTTATGTCATGCCACTACATAGGCACTGATCTGGAGTAACATTTATATGAGCATACAAATCATAATTACAGTTTCAAGGAAAAATACTAGTGACAATTGACAAAAAAGGCATATGTTTACATCACTGGAGACTATAAAGGTTCCCAGTTGCCACACATGGTGTAGCTCCCAATTGAAGAGTAGGGATTAAAATTAAAAAATATATACATATTTGCAACTCCCTCCATTCCCAATTATAAGACGTTTTGGCTTTTCTAGATACATAGCTTTTGCTATGAACTTAGATATTCACTATGTCTAGATACATAGTAAAACTAATGTATCTAGAAAAACCAAAACGTCTTATAATTTGGAGCGGAGGGAGTATAATTCAGGCATAGGGGCCTCGGAAAAGGATCCACGTTTCTTAGAACTACAGGCAGCAGACCTCATTCATTTTATTTGAAAAATGGTCAATTTGAAGCATTACATGTAAGCAAAATTACAGTGAAAGGATTTCCAGGATATCTTACTAAAAGTCTAAAACATCAGTTATAACATGAAAGTTCAATTGCTTGGCTTCAAGGTGGCCGAAGTATACATGGCAAATGGACTAGCAAAGACGGGAAGTATACATGGCAAATGGACTAGCAAAGACGGGTTATTTACATAACAACATTTCCGTTAGGTAAAAGTAAAATGATTTAACATCACAATGCAGCCTAAAAATCAGCATATGAATCCCCAAATCCAGCAACAGGACGTGGTCAAACAAATCTTGGCACCAAGATCAGAGCTTACCTACCAGCTGTCATTGCTGGATTACGAGTATCCAACGATCTTCCAAATTTAGTGCAAGGATCCAAACCTCATTGAAGAATCAAACATAAACAGCTGGAATCGTACATACATATATGTACATACCGTCGAAACGCCAGGCCCAGCTGGGCCGCTCGTACTCGCCGAAGGCGACGCGGCCGTCGTGATCGCGGTCGTGCAGCTCGAGCTCCCGGGCGGTGCGGTGCAGCACCTCCCGCCGCGCATTCGCGAGGTTCCACGCGGCCAGCTCGGCGCCCGTGACGGCGCCATCGGCAGGGTCGGCGTCGATCTTTGGGAACAGCGCCTCCACGCGAAGCGTGACGTTGAAGCGCGCGGCGTCGTTGATGTAGTCCTCGTCGGCGTCGGCCTCGCCGTCGGTGAGATCCTCCGGGACCGGCGCCGCCTCCATGCCCGGCGCGTGCAGCCCCGCGGCGGCGAGGCGCTCCCACTCGCGGTCTTCGAGGCGTCGCTCGATGTCCGCGACGACAGGATCGAATGGGATCTGGTGGTGGTGCGCGTGCGCACGGGCGCGGAGGCGGAGGCGGCGGTGCGGGTGCGGGGTGGGGGACGGGGAGGAGGGAGAGAGGTAGAGTAGGAGGAAGAGGAGGCCAGCCGAGGCCAGGGCCAGAGCCAGTGTCAGTGCGACGGTCGACGCCGCAGAGGGCTTCCTCGCCGCCGCAGCCGGCTTCGCCATGGCCGATGAGTCGCGGCTCCGGCTATTTGTTTTCTTTTTTCCGTGCTTTCTCTTTGGGAGGTGGGAGGTCACAGTTCAGTAGTCCACTCTCAGCTGCACATTGTACTATTGTCAGTCATTCTAGGCCCCTGCAGCTCTACTTCACCGGCCCATCCTAAACAACTTTACTAATAGAGTTTAAGCTATTTTATAAAAAAATGCTTAGTAAAACTGCTTTTTCAAGTATACTAGAAGCATACCCGCGTGTTGTCGCGGGATTTTTTAAAAAATAATTATGTTTTATATATAGCAGTACTATATGATAGTTTATATACTGTGTATATATATTTGACTTGCATGTTATTTTATTATATCGGATCTGGTAAAAAATCGGTAAGCTAATAGAAGAAAAATAATAAATTATTTGATCGTATTATAGAAGAATAGGTGATGAAATAAATAGCATATGTAGATGATTTTATGTTAATTAGATTAAAGATTAAAAGTATTGCACATAATAGAGATGATGTGGATATTTTTTGTAATTAATAAGGGATGACATAGATAGCTTCATAAAAAGATTGTAAGTTAGTGGGACAATTAGTGAAGAATGATATGGACATCATGCATGGAGAGATAAAAAATCTAGTGCAGTTTAGCTTTATAAGAGTACATATTAAGGTCAAAGAGCTCGTAGAAACTACTCTTTTCAGCTTTACTCGCCACCCTTGTTTTGTGTCACGGTTTTCCTCCGACTTCAACAGTGAAACAATTTGCTTTTTAGCCGTTTGGTTAAATTATGCGCATAATAGCTTGGAGAGTTGACTGAAAATCTCTACCAAACACAGCCTATGACACATGGGCCACGTTCTATGGGACTACATGCTAGTTAATGGTGCTAGGCTAGATGAGTTTTGGTTTGGAGCAACTCCAACAAAGACCCTTGTATCAGAGCTCCTACTTTTATATTTTCCTGGCAGGTTTTATGGGCCCCCCATGACATGGGAAAGCGTTACTCCTTTTACCTAACGTTGTCAGGCAAGTTGACCAAGGTCCCATTAAGAGCCAAGGATCGAACTGTTGGTCTTGCTTCCCGCCACAGGTTGTCGGCAGCAGGGGAAGGGGTTTCTTGTCCTATCAGCTTCTAGGACCGGCCAGGCGGTGTGAGCGAACTAGGTGAAAGGATCTAGATGGTCAAAGGGGGTGGGGAATAGCCTATGAAAAAAAATTCTACAAACTCAACCACTAGAGCAAATATTAGTAAAATAACAAAGCCTAATAGCCACAACTTTGCCTAGCTCTATGTCACCCAATACAAACCCCTACACAATACAAGGCTAGCAACTAAACAAGGCTTCTCTAGCTAGCTAAACAAGAGAAGCCACTAAACTAGCGACTCATCAACTAACTAAAACTACAACTAAGCTGAAGGGCTACAACTACAAGCAACTACCACACACAAGCAATAGATATGAATGTAGATCACAAAGTGAAGTCATCAAACCAAAATAGGATAGAGAAAGACACGAGATTTATCCCCAAGGTTTGTATGCGCTATTAGCCAATAGAAGATGTGTAGAAATGTCTCTCCTGAGATTCCTGCACTAAAAGATACTCTAACAAAGATCCCACAAATAATGTACAAATCAATAAGAACAAGATGAACATAAGAACTCAAGAGACACATGACTTAACTGAGGTCGACCAACCCATAAAGGAATGCCTACGTCCTCATTGTTGAGGAATCCACAATGACTTGGATCTCTTTCAACACTACCCTCTTATCAAACTAACCACAAAGGTCAAGCTTGAGAGATCTTACATTCTCACTAGAATCGTCGGGGTAATACAAACTTCCCGATGCTTAATCATATATCGAGAGCTCATGTGCAACCCCTTGTTGGCTAGAATTCCATGAATCTAAGAGTAACAATCTCAAATCGGTGCCTCGAAGGATTCTCCAATTACTCAAGAGAATGGGTTTGACATTTGGAATCCATTTATGGACATCTAGAATGATGGGGATGGAGTAACTCTCATTTTGGTTGGAGTGTGACACCGATCCGGATTCAGATCAAAAGACATGAACCCTACAACATTAGCATCACGTCTCCTCTAGTTATCAACCATGTTACAATCTGGTTTACTTCACCAAGAAGGTTAATCCCTATCTATAAAATGAAGAACACAAGCAAGAATTCGAAAGTACACAACTCAGTTGAAGTGATAATTGTAGATGAATAATTAAGCACTCAAACTTGGGGGTTTAACAATCGACGACAGTGATTGTTCGAAGATAGATTAATCCAAAGCAAAACCTAAACCCTTACATGGATTATGATGATTCAATATAAAGTGTTTGGGGGCATGATACCCCATAGACGCACCCCCCTAACGGGCTCTAAGACAATACACAACGCAAATAGACCAAAAGATGACGACACAACACCGTGGCAAATTCTAATGGAATTTCGATGTTAAACCAAAGCCATTGGTTAGCTTATGGATTTTTCTTTCCATGCATAGGTGAATCGTAAAAAACAGAGTCAGTATGTGCTCTGGGTGTCCGTTTTACTATAAGCTGGTCCTGGAGGCCGAGGCAGACTCAAACTCGAGTTGGACTGAGCCTCCACACCTTCTCTCCATTTACTTTATGATTCTCTCCAATGTTTCTCAGCATGATAACATCATTAGGTAGCAATCTATTCACAAAACTATGAAATGATTGCTTAAAAACGAGGTCACCTTTAGGTATAATTATCGCATTTGAGCTTTAGCCATTGGACCTTGCAAAATAGTTGGTGGATCAGCTGGTGTATCTGAAGGAGTGATGTCCTCATCATGGAAAGCCCTAGCGAGAAATTTTTACACATTAGAGATAATACCAGACATCTAGAAAAATGTCTCGGTCTGTAGAAACAAGTTAGCTCAGAAAATTTTCTCTCAACACTTTTTAGTATTCCAAAGGGTCTGTTAGCCTCTCTTTTAAGCATGGAGATACATGCAAGATACTGACTTTGAATTCCCTTAATAGTACAACATTTTTCTATACTAAAATTTAGAATATAAAAAATTCAAATCTTCAATGAAACTTCATTTGCCACAACTCATCTCAAATAATTTGGGGGATCGCCATTCATCAAATACTTCATTTCATATACTTAAAACATGCTCAGATACTTTGTCAACATATTAGTCATTTTATTGTGTGTCATTAATCCACCCAAAACCATGATGGGGCTAGATAAAGTTTCAAGAGCCAAACAACCCCTTAATTTTGCTACCTAATCTACACCGTATAGTTTTATAAAATACTTTGGTTATAAAACACGATCAAGTGTTTGGATGGAATACACATTATAGTTTTGAAAAAACCTATATTATTACTTAAAATTATAGTTTATTACGCCTGTTTGGCACAGCTCACAACAACTTCATGAGCGCTTCATGAGCTGTTGTAAGCTATTTTTTTTTGTCAAGTACCTTTTTTTTAAAATAGCTTCATGAGTAAAGCTATTTTTGTCTCCCCTCACAAAGGAATGGAACCAGAGAGACTTAAAAAAGTAGCTTATTGCAACTTCATCTGACAAAAGTGGACCCCAACCTAGGTCCTGGCAGATTTGCCCCAAAACGCTTCAACGGGCTTGGTCGCAGGGGCACGCGTGGCGCGGGGCCGGTCGGGCGGGCGTAGCCACCGAGGACACAAGGCTGGGGCACGGCTACCGAGGTGTAGGGTAACGACACAGCCGCCGACGCAGGTCAACGTGAGTCCATCGGCACGGGGTTTAGGCGTGTCCACCGGCGTGGGGTCAAGGCATGGCCGCAGGACCGGAGCGTGTCCGCTGGCGTAGGTGTAGGGTCGAGATGGTGACTAGAGAGGGGTGAATAGTCATTACTAAAATTAATCACGCCGATTAACCAAAATAAATACAGAATTAAAACATTCGGTCTAGCCAAGACTATACCCCTCTATCTATGTTCTCTAACACCTTGCAAAGATCCTAATTAAGTAACAAAGGTGCCGGGCTATCTAGAGCTCATCTAATCAATTCTAGAAGCAAGATCACATAAACCTATGCCACTAGTACTTCAAGCAATGAGGGAGCTCCTACACATACTAGTAAGCAAATGCACAAAGCCACCTAAGCTCACTAGCAATGCTCAATAATAAGGCTACACAAGCCAAATTATAGAGCACAAATTACTTACCTTACACAAGCAAGAAGATAATTAGCAAGCTACACAAGCTAACTAATTATAAGAGCAACTACACAAGCACAATGTATATGAAAGTAATTACAAGCTTGTGTAACGAGGATGCAAACCAACTGGAAGAACAATGTTGACACGGTGATTTTCTCCCGAGGTTCACGTGCTTGCCAACACGCTACGTCCTGTTGTGTCGACCGCTTACTTGGTGATTCAGTGGCTAATTGACATCACCTACCAAGCCCGCACATCGGGCACCGCAAGAACCTACTTCGAAAGTGAGGGTAGCGCAATGACACGCTCAACTAGAGTTACTCTTCGTGGCTCCCACAGGGCGAGCATAATGCCCCTCACAAAGTTCTTCTCCAGAGCACCGCACAATCTTCTTGTGGGTTTCAATGGAGACCACCACTAAGCCGTCTAGGAGGTGGCAACCTCCAAGAGTAACAAGCACCACCGGCCTGTAACTCGATCATCTAGTGCCACTTGATGCAACCTCATGATGCAATCACACTAGAATCGCTTACTCACTCAATCGAATAATCACTATCAAGCTAGAGTGAGTTAGAGGACTCCCAAGCACTACCACATAAGCCATCAAGGCTCTAGTGTGCTTAGCTCTACCAAGCTACTCGCCAAAGGCTGACCAAGGCTCCTATTTATAACCCCATGTATAGATAGAGCTGTTACCCTTTCACTGGACAGATTTCAGGATGACCGGACGCTCCGATCAGATTGATCGGACACACCCTGCTAGTGTCTGGTCAACGGATGGCTGCCATGTCATCCCAGGCTTCAAATACTGAGCGCTTGATCTCAATGGTTAAGTTACGACTGGACACATCACAGTGTATGACTGGACGTGTTAGTTTGAGCGTTACCGAACATAGGACCCCAGCGTCCGGTCACTTCTAGTAAGGTTCTAGAGACGCTCAACTACGACCGGACATGTCTGATCGGTCACGATTGGACGCAACATCAGCGTCCGGTCCTTCTCCTCTTCTCTATGTTGCCACGTCAGCGAGACCGGATGCACCCACCCAGTGTTCGATCGAAGATCAACGCCTATGCCTTCACTGCTGCCACTTTTCGAACGTAGGACCCTAGCATCCGGTCACTGCAGTGTCCGGTGCACTTTGTGAAATCCTATATTTTCTGTACACTCTGACGGTGAAGTTTTGAACCCTTGCTCCTAAGTGCTAAACACAATGTGTATCACCTTTCGCTTTTGTTTCTTCACCGAGTTGATCCACATCAACTCCAACTTCTTCTTCTTTGTAAATGTGCCAACACCACCAAGTCTACACTACCATGTGTATGTGTGTTAGCTTTTCATAAACATTTTTCAAAGGATTAGCCACTCAACTTGCCATGCCACTCGATCCTAGCGATGATGCAAAGTTAGATCACTCGAGTGGCACTAGATGACCGATATGTAAATAAGTTTGCCTCTCTTGATAGTACGGCCATCTATCCTAAACCTGGTCATAAACTTCTCTACACAATTATGGTGAAATGAAATGCCCCTAGGTTATACCCTTGCCTTGCGCATTTCATTTCATCTTCTCCAATGTCGATGCAACACATGCACCAACACGATCAATAATGATATGATCCACTTTATATCATCATGTGATCATATTGATTCATCGATCTTGACTTCACTTGATTTTCACTGTTGCCTTCATTTATCGGTGCCAAGTCTTGCTCAAGCTTCACCGCCACGTGGTTCATCGCTACAAAGCCTCCAACTTGCCCTTTACGCTTGCAACCGGTCCATCAAGCTAAGTCTTGTCTTGATCTTCTCTACCTTGATCACATGACTCAATGTCATATCTCATGTACAATAAGCTCCTTCATCATCATATATGTGAGCTTTGCAACATCTCCGAGCCATTTTCATCTTCATGGCATATGTTGCTCACACACATATACATGTGGACTAATCACCTATGTATTTCACATAAAACACAATTAGTTCACCTAGGCTATCACTCAATTACCAAAACCACACAGAGACCTTTCAATCTCCTTCTTTTTGGTAATTGATGACAACTCTATAAAGATATGGAAATTAAGCTCTTTTGGATTCATGTTGCTTGCCCAACAATTTTACCATATGTAAATGATTTTGGACAAGTATCACAAACCCGAAATGATAGTATTAGCTCTCCCTACATATGTGCTAGAGTGTTTGGTTTGAAGCTCTAACATATGCATAGATTTGAAATTTGTGGGAGAGTAATTACTACCAAATGATGCTAAGGTGTATAGAATAAACCTTTGAAGCGTGATACCAATCGGAGTTGCACTTTTAAGTTCATCCTTAGCACCATGGTTAGCTAGATATCACTTGAAAATAAAATCACTACATACCTCGTGAGATCAACATTAAAAGCAAGATACTAGCATTACTTAAAAAGCATACCAAGTGTCTAGCTATCATCCTATGCATGCTAGTTTTTATTTCATCAATCAAATTGTTCAACTAGCATACACCACACAAGCATGCATATTGAATTTAAAAGCTTATACAATTCAAGCGAGCATAAGAATATGCACATATCAAATGCAATCAACCAAAGTTCATGATCTTGCTCCCCCTACTTGTGTGCTTCTTTTGTCCAAGAATTTAGATTCTTTTGCATTCTTCGATGTTGCTCCCCCTTTGTCCATATCCATATCCAACGTCTACTTCTTTGTCTCACAATCTTTCCCAAAGCTTTCATATCTTTGTACAATCTCTCTCTTTTTGACATCAATTTCCATAAAAGGTGTGCTTCTCATTGATGCAAAGGTTTGCATTTGGGGTAGATGGTTGAGGCTTAAATCTTACATTTTTTATGGACATCACTTGATTATTGGAATGACACCACTTGTGGATACCACTTATAGATATCACTTATAGGGCTTCTTGAGATACCACACATAGGATCTTTGATCTTGATACCAGTTGGTGGAAACCTTCCCCTATGTCATAGCATGGGTCATTCATTTCATAAACTTGAACTCTTGGAAATGAGGGATGCATTCTTTATTTTGATGATCACTTAAAGTTGAGGATCACTTGTGGAACCATCGTCTTGCATGATTGATACCACGTGTAGATGTGATACCACTTGAAAGAATTTTCTAGTATGGAACCACTTGTTGGATTTATCAATTTTGACCATTTCTTGAATATTGACTATCTTCATGAGTACCACTTATAGAATATTACTTGTGAGTTGATATAGACATCACTTGTGAATTCTTGATGAAACACTTGAGTCTAGATACCACTTATAACAAACAAACTAGATATCCATTTATATTATTATCTTATGCTTGTACTCTTTTTACTTATCATGAGCTTCTAAGTTGACTCGAACTAAATTGATTTGTCTAAGCTTTCAAGTCCGATTTGAACCAATGACAAGCTTCTTCACATCTCTTATAAGGGTTATCTTGCCAATGTTGCGCTTGTCACTTGTTAGCAATCCAAATTAAATCAAGTACTTGGGTTCACTAGCTCATGAATAAATTCATATACTAACCACTAGATCAATTAATCATTCAAGCAATAGTAGTAGGCTATGAATTTAAAACATTCATTTGTTATGCATGATCCTATGAAGCATGTACTATATGCACTAATCACATACTAGTAAGGATGAAATGATCATGCACATTACAATGATACCTTTGCTATGTTGGAGTAGAGGATAGTCACATAGATTCCAATTTATTACTCCAATAGCACTGTAAAGTCCAATTATAAGTCTGGTGAAGACTAATAGATACCATTTTGAATTCCATTCTTCACCCATATGAAATGAATACCACTTATGATTAAGTATACTTTCTTATTGTGGTTGGCTTGCTTCATCTTTTGATCAATGCTTGTATGAGAGAACTATTTGGAATGCCACTTGAATTGTCATGACTAGCTCTCTTTTGGGTGTTGCTTGCTTTTCTTAATCAACCCTTTTGATTGCTTTAACTAAGCATCTCAAATATTCCTCGGATCACCACTCCATGTTAGACTTTCAAGTACCATACTTGGTTTACCTACACATAGGTGGCAAGCCCCTACACTAGGGAAAAGTGACCTCTCTCTAAGAACCATTCTTGACACTCACTTGAAAAACTTGATTGATTGATCTAAGTGATGGACTTAACTTGATGAGTAACCTTGATTACTTCTTTAAGTCATTTTCTTTCTACTTATTTAAGTTATTTTTTTTCTACCAAATGATTTCCAATAGTTACTATAACTTAAACTTCATCTTCATCTTGAGTTTGATCTTGATATTTCAATTTGAGTACCGAATATGTGTGTAAAGTATACTTCCGCAATCAATGGCCTTGTACTCTTTGCTTGTTATGCTTTTAGATCATCTCAAAACCATACTTAGGTGCCTCAATTACTTATAAATATATTTTCAACTTGAGGACCTTTCCATTAAAGTGACTCTTGATCAATCCAATAATTATCACTTTTCTGACAGATTCTATACTCTTTAAAGAAAAATATATATCTCCCAAAATACAAATCCAAATACCACTAAATTTGGTGGAGATGTGCTTTACTAAGTTGTATATCAGCTGTAAAATTTTGAGCTTTATTTGACTTCATATGAACTGCCAGAAATCAGATCTTCCACCACTGCTATATGCTGAAAAACTGCTGCACTATAGCTGTCAAGATCTATTCCAAAACCAAAGCATCCCTTATTCAATTTTCATAAAATTTATACAAAATCTTATATCACAAGTCTAGAGCATGTTACACCAATTTTTATGCCAATCTAATACGTTTGATCACTCAAACATGGCTAAGATCATAGCTAGCTCAGATTTTACAATATAGGACAAATTTCAACTATTGAGCTATACTTCATCAAATATGAATTAAACTTAAAACTAACTTGTTTGAATACTTACATAAGACATATATCCATTCAATTCACTTACTAAAAGTCATCTCATGAATTTATCCGATACAAATCAATTCAAACTTGATTACTAAGCAATTATCCATTCAATCATCTTATAACAAGCAACATTGCATATTTATCCAACTCAATCAACTCATATGCACCCCAAATGAAATGTTCAACAAAAGATATACCTTGGTTAGCTCATGATCATCCATCTAGCAAGCTTTACCTTAATTATTTGCAGGCTATCAAATATATCCAATGAATTACCAACAATTTGAATTATAGCACTTGTATGATATAGCACATTTGAACTTCACTTAATTATCATGGTATTGGGTTTGGATGTGCACTAGGCTTCATAACTTGACTCAACATATGATGATCACATAAAATCAATTGAATTAAGCCTCCAATGCCGATGGTACCTACAATCAATCATCCACTTTTTGATGGTACCAAATAATTTTGGATCCTCTCAAGTTAGGAGCAATATTTAGACAAAGTCTTGGTATGAGTAGCATGATGTTCTGCAATAATAACCATAGAGGTACCATTACCATCCTTTATAAGCATATTATCATTATCAATTGAAATGGGCTTAGAATTATTACCTAGGGGACATGAATGAGCCATGTGTTCTTTTTCCGGCATGAGTAGCAAACTCTCTTTGATTGAGCCTTCTTCATTGCATGTGTTGCTTCTCATTGCCTTACCTCTTCTCTTTTGCTTGAATCTTCTTCTCGAGCTTGGTAGAACACTTCAAGGTAAAGTGCTCCATATCTTTACACTTGAAGCACTTGATGTGAGCATAATCTTTCCTTTTATCTTGATTCTTGCTCATCATCTTGGCATCTTGATTAGAAGTTGGATGCCTTGCTCTTGCTTTACCACATCTCTTGTCTTCTTCTTCTTCATCCCAAATCACCATCTTGATGGTTGATCTTGACTTGAATTTGGGTTTAGCTTTTGGCCAACTTGGGTTTCTTGGTTGGGCAATACTTGGCAAGATGTCCCATATCATGGCACCAATAGCATATGAGATGAGATATCTTTTCTTCTTGCATCTTCAAGTTTTCCTTTCTCTTTTTGAAGCTAATGCCACTCTTGGCACCATAGCTTCTTTGATTCTTCATCATATGCTCAAAGGTTACTTTGGTATTGTAGCACCTCTCTAATTTGTTGCTCAAATTCTTCATGTGTTCATTAAGCTCATTGTTCTTCTTCAAAAGGTTAGTCTCAAGACATAAAGTAGAACAAGCATAACATATCTAATAAATCATCACAAAAGTGGATACATGCTTCTTACCTACATCACAAGGGTTAGCAATATTTTATAAATTTATCATTTAATCCAAGTGATGAGCTCTCATTATTTTAAGTTTCTTTGTAAACACTTTAATGAGAGAAGCATATTATTCTAATAATTCTTCATGAGATACAAGTAGTGTCTCATGATTCAATTTTAACTCACAATGTAAAGAGTTAAGAGCATCAAATAATTTCTTATGTTCTTCACAAGAGTTCTTTAGAAAATGAGTTTTTATTTTCTAATTTCATTGTTTTAGCTTCTCATTTTTTAAAGACATGGTCATGCTAGCAAGTCTATTCATAAGCTCATCATATGAATCAACATGATTAACCACATTATCATTTGATACCTTGGTGTCACCTTGTGACATGAAGCAATGTAATATAGAAGAGCTTGTAGTAGTATCATAATCATGGCCCAAGCAAGAATCATCATCATCAAGATCACCAAGTCTACTTGAGGTAGAATCTTCATGTGCAACACTTGTGGCGTCATCATCAACCTTGTCAAGTGAACTTGTAGTTGATCGATCATCATCATTATCACTTGACCATGGGTGCAGCAATCTTTCACAATCACCAAATTGTGATCATGCTCGACACACTCATGCCTCCTTCTTAGGTTCATCTTCCTTCTTGAATTTGGCATCATCCCATGTGGAGGAATCATCGAAGGTGCACTTGATGGACTCCCATATCTCATGAGCGATTCCCGTGATGTTTACTTGTTTCATCAAATCAAAACTCAAAACATCCATTAGAAAACAACAAGCATGTGCATCAAGTTCAAAGAGAACTCTTTGGGCTTTGGTGAGATTTCTATGATCCAAAATATGGGTGAGACCACTAGTGACAACCCACCAAAATTTAGGTTCCTTTGCACGAAAATGATCAAGCATGTGATTTTTCCAAAGTGTAAAGTTTGTGCCATAAAAAATGTGTGTCTCACAAACATTTAGCCTATTAGACGTCATCCTCTCGGATCGGTGAAGACCACAAATAAAGACCTCATTCTGATACCACTTGTAGGGTCGAGATAGCGACTAGAGGGAGGTAAATAGTCATTACTAAAATTAATCGCGCCGGTTAACTGAAATAAGAACACACAAACCTATGCCACTAATACCTACACATGTTAGTAAGCAAAAACATAAAGCCACCTAAGCTCACTAGCGATGCTCAATAATAAAGCTATACAAGCCAAATTATAGAGCGCAAATTACTTAGCTACACAAATTAAGCAATGTAATTAACAAGGTTACACAAAACAAATTAACCATGAAGGGATCTACTTCTATGCTACCAAAAGCAAAAGGATACTTAGCAAGCTGCATAAGCTAACTAATTATAAGAGCAACTACACAAGCATAATGTATATGAAAGTAATTACAAGCTTATGTAACGAGGATGCAAAACCAACGGAAAGAATAATGTTTGACACGGTGATTTTCTCCCGAGGTTCACGTGCTTGCCAACACGCTATGTCCCCATTGTGTCGATCGCTCACTTAGTTTTTCGGCGGCTAATTGGCATCCACCCGCCAAGCCCGCACGTCGAGCACCGCAAGAGAATCTACCCTGAAAGTGAGGATAGCTCAATGACACGCTCACTGAGTTGCTCTTCGCGGCTCCTGCGGGGCGGAGCACAATGCCCCTCACAAAGCTCTTTCTCCGGGAGCACCGCATAAGCTTCTTGCGGGCTTCGACGGAGACCACCACCAAGCCGTCTAGGAGGTATCAACCTCCAAGAGTAACAAGCACCACTAGCGTGCAATTCGATCATCTAGTACCACTCGATACAACCTCACGATACAATCACACTAGAATCGCTCACTCACCTCAATCGGATGATCACTATCAAACTAGAGTGAGTTAGAGGGCTCCCAAGCACTACCACATAAGCCATCAAGGCTCGAGTGTGCTCAGCTCTACCAAGCTACCCGCTAAAGGCCAACCAAGGCTCCTATTTATAACTTCACGTACAGATAGAGCCGTTATCCTATTTACTGGGCAGATTTCGGGGTGACCGGACGCTCCAGTCAATCGATCGGACACCACCCTGCCAATGTCTAGTCAACGGATAGCTGTCACGTCATTCCTGGCTTTAAATACTGAGCGCCCGATCTCAATGGTTAAGTTGCAATCGGACGCAGCAGTGTATGATCGGACACATGACCTTAGCGTCCGATCACTTTCAGTAAGGTTCCACTCACGATCGGACGCGTCAGTTTGAGCGTGACCGGACACAGGACTCCAGCGTCCGGTCACTTCTAGTAAGGTCCCAGAGACGCTCAACTACGACTGGACATATCCGATCGGTCACGACCGGACGCAGCATCAGCGTCTGGTCCTTCTCCTCTTCTCTACGTTGCCACGTCAACAGGACCCGGAACGCAACCCACTCAGCGTCCGGTCGAAGACCGATGCCTACGTCTTCACTGCTGCCACTGACCGGACGTAGTGACCCCAGCATTCGATCAGGTGCGTGACCAGCGTCTGGGTACACTCTATAAAATCCTGTCTTTTCTGTACACTCCACCGGTGAAGTTTCGAACTCTTGCTCCCAAGTGCTAAAACACAATGTGTATCATCTTTCGCTTCTGTTTCTTTACCGAGTTGATCCACATCAACTCCAACTTCTTCTTCTTTACAATGTGTCAACACCACCAAATGTACACCACCATGTGTATGTGTATTAGCTTTTTACAAATATTTTCCAAGGATTAGCCACTCAACTTGCCACGCCACTCGATCCTAGCGACGATGCAAAGTTTAGATCACTCGAGTGGCACTAGATGACCGATATACAAACAAATTTGTCCCTCTTGATAGTACGTCAATCTATCCTAAACCCGAGTCATAAATTCTCTATACCACCTATGACGCGGTGAAATGAAATGCTCCAGGTTATACCTTTGCCTTGCTCATTTCATTCCATCTCCTCCAATTGTCGATGCAACACATGCACCAACACGATCAACAATGATTTGATCCACTTTATATCATAATGTGATTATATTGGTTCATTGATCTTGACTTTACTTTTTTTTCACCGTTTGTCTTCGTTCATCGGCGCTAAGTCTTGCTCAAAACTTCACCGTCACGCGGTCCATTGCTCCAAAGCTCTAATTTGCCCTTCATACTTGCAACTGGTCCATTAAGCCATGTCTTGTCTTGATCTTCTCCACCTTGATCATATGACTCAATGTCATGTCTCATGTGCAATAAGCTCTTTCATCATCACATGTGTGAGCTTGCAATATCTCCGAGCTATTTTCATCTTTATGACATATGTTGCTCACACACATGTACGTATAGACTGATCACTTGTGTATTCACATAAATACACAGCCTGTTCGCTTGCTCGTAAACGATCGTAAATTTCCAACCAGGAACAGTGTTTTTCTCTCACACCAAACCAGCCAGCAGTAAATAATCCACGATCATTTACGGCCTTTCGAACAGCTGACAATTAGTACACCCTAAATTATGACTCGATTACCAACACCGGAGACCTTTCAGCCGGGCCAGGGTGCGCGGCTTCCGGCACGGGGCCAGGGCGGGCGCGGAGCCGGCGCGCGCCGCCTCGGCCGCGGTCGCCGGGGCGTCCTCCTGGCGTCGCGGGACCAGCGCGCGGCGCGGTGCCGGGCGTCCTGTTGCGTGCGCTCGAGTACAGCTGGCTGTGAGCTGGTACAGGCTCTTGCGTGCGTGCATGGGGACCAGCTCTTGCGGTACAGGCTCTCGCGTGAAGATTTCCAAGGAAGAAGACGCCAGGAGTAGAAAAGAAAAAGGTAATTAGGGGCATTTTGATATTTTTATTCCTTCGATGTCTTTGTTTTGCTAAATATTTTTTTCAAAATAGATTAGCTTCCCTTAAGAAAACTACTAATGAAGCTATTTTTTTAAAAAAAACAACTTCACTGGTAAAACTGACCTGTACCAAAACTCCACTCTAAATCTTTTATAAAACCATAGTTTTACACATCTGTTGCTTTTTTATTTAAACTAAAGTTTCTTGAAACCACGGCATCAAAGTTTCTTGAAAGCACGGCATCCAAACGCAAGTGATTTGTAGAAATTTGTCCTGGTTCAAGACTCTAGTCAACTTCGTCCAAAACCCAAACCCTCTCTGTGTCTCTAACCCGCACCGTCGCGCACGGCTCATATAAATGCCTGGAGCCGCCTGTGCGTTGGACTTAAACCGAACCTCGCCGCCGCCGCCTCCGCCTCCGCCTCCTCCGTCTCTCTTTCATCTCCTTCCTCCTGCAATCCCACCTCACCCGCACCCGCAGCAGCGCCGCTAGGGTTTGCTCAGGCCCCGAACCCCGCCTTCTGATTACTGCGAATCCGAGGTAATCCGCCTTTTCCCCGCGCCCTCTTCCAAGGCTCGAGCTAGGGTTTCTGCGTGTTGGCTCAGATTCCGTTGTTTCGATCTCAGGCGGCGGTTGCGCGGAAGTTTGCGGCATGGCGGGGTACCCGGAGGACAACCAGCACGCGTTGAACGGGTACGACGAGGAGGAGGTCGACGAGGAGGGGCACCCCGGGAGGCGGGGAGGCCGGGATGGGGCCTCTGGGTACGGCGATGCTAGCGGAGAGGATGGGCAGGGGGCGGGCGGCGACTCGTCGGGGTGAGCGATCTGGGCCCTATGGCTTCTGAATATTAAGGATTAAGGATGTGAGCCAGGAGGAGAGCTAATACTTTTGCCTTTTGCAGGAAGATTTTTGTCGGAGGCGTTGCTTGGGAGACAACTGAAGGTAAAATTTATGTTATTTACTGGATTGGATGCGCCTGGAATTTGATTTGTCTAGTTCGGTTCTTTAGATGTTTTGAATGCTAAAATAAAGGTGCTCCCGGAGTTCGATTTGTCTAGTTTGGTTCTATAGATGTTTTGAATGCTAAAATAAAAATGTGGAAACACGAACCATCTGCGCAGCAGGTTGTCATAAAGGGTTGATATGGCTTTTGTTGTTGCGGAAAGTAGTGTTTCTGTTATCATGTTTCCGTTACATGTCCAGACAGGTTACTACGCTGAGGCTGTTTTCCTTGTTTGCCTTTTTTTTTTTTTTTTTTTGCTATAATGGCTTAATGTTATTCATGTGAAAATGTGGAAACACAAACTATCTGCGCAGCAGGTTGTCATAAAGGGTTGATATGGCTTTTGTTGTTGCGGAAAGTAGTGTTTCTGTTAGCATGTCCGTTACATGTCCGACAGGTTACAACGCTGAGGCTGTTTTCCTTGTTTGCCTGTGTTTTTTTGCTATACTGGCTTAATGTTATTCATGTGTTTTCTTGCATTTTTTCTTGCCCGTGGCATTATTTGTTATTTGATTGGTTGACTTGCTGCCGTTATTGTCTCATGGATTCAACTATGTTCCCATGTTTTTAATCAAGTTTGTGAATTTTTGTAACTTCTAACTGGAATAGGACATATGAATGATATACCTGGGTGACTAGTCAAAAAAATTATGTGCACGATTGATGATGCACTTTATAGATACATGTTTCTTTGCATGTTCTGTGCTGCTGAGCATATTTTTGGTGCTTAGCCTTTAAACATTTTTTCAATATATAAGTGGGATACAGTAAAAATTGTGAATTCCTGCATCATGCCCATATTTGCTTTTACTCATTGTACTGCATTTGTAGTTTGTATTGATTTATAACACACTTGGTATTTGAGTAAAGGATACACCAGTAAGGAAAGCTGTTACATCTTTTCCAACGCCTGTTACTCGGTTTTTGTTCTATTAATGAGTCGTTTGTCCCACATTGCATAGTAAATTGTAAAATTAATATTCCTGTTATGTATGTAGTTAAGTGCATAATGCTTAGATATGTTGCCTGAATTAACTAATCTAAGATACAAGTACTGACAAGTAATGAGATAGCTTGCACATAATCATGAGCTCCTTTCAAATTCATATGTTCTCTTGCCCCAATACATACAACAGTATGGGTTATGCAAGAAATTCCATAGGTTTATGCTTAATAAAAGAAGGGCTCGTCATCTGTGATGTAGTTTACCTTTAGATTTGCATTTGTTGATTGGTTTCTCGAATGATGTTTCTAGGTTTGCTCTTATGTGAAATATTTTTTTCGTCCGTCTCCAACTTGGTTTGCTACTTTTTGTGATTTGTTCTTTTTTCCAAATTGACAAATCTGTATGGTTTATTTGTTTGTATGTAGAATCATTCTCCAAGCATTTTGAGAAGTATGGGGCAATAACTGATTCTGTAATTATGAAGGACAAGCATACTAAGATGCCTCGTGGATTTGGATTTGTTACATTTTCTGATCCATCTGTTATAGACAAGGTTTTGGAGGATGATCACGTTATAGATGGCAGAACGGTAGGACATCTAATTTAGATTGGCCGTAACAGGGACCTCAGTTTGCAGCTCTGCAAACCTCTGCAATTTAGTTGACATTTAGCTTCTCTCGACCCCTATCAACTTTGGTTTATGCAGGTTGAAGTCAAGAGGACAGTCCCGAGGGAAGAGATGACCACCAAAGACGGCCCTAAGACAAGAAAGATCTTCATCGGTGGGCTACCACCATCTCTTACTGAAGGTAGGTGTTTGCTATCAACAAAGAAATCTTGAACTCAATTTGTATATGATACTGAGAAGGTACAAAATTTCAGATGAGTTGAAGGATCACTTTTCATCGTATGGTAAGGTGGTTGAACATCAGATAATGCTAGATCATAGCACTGGGCGTTCTAGAGGGTTTGGTTTTGTCACTTTTGAAAGTGAAGATTCTGTTGAAAGGGTCATATCAGAGGGGAGAATGCGTGATCTTGGTGGGAAGCAGGTTAGATTTTTAAATTCATTTTGTTGTAAACTTATGTTTCACTCAATAGTGAAGTAGAACAAAAAAACTAAATAGACTTAGAAATGTTCATAATTTCATATGCGGGTATTGAAATTATAGACTAGAATACGACTTAGGTCCTGATATGTGACCACTATTTTGGCTATAATAGGTGCTTCGACATCCCGAGTAGAACCCTATAGCTCTTCTATAGGGAAAAGGCATTGTTTTTCTTTCCCTTCTAAATTCACATTTATTGGTATTGCTCACACCTTGTGATCTTAACCTCCTTATTTTTGGTTATTTAATGTATGGTATTGCTCATTTTCTTGACGATTCATAGAGAATTGGAATTTGATCTAAGATGATTGTGCTGATTAACAGAGAAGAAATGGTTTTCCTGTTGTTTCAGTTAAATGTCTTAGTCATGTCAGTTAACTTTTTATGGTTTCTGTTCGCAGGTTGAAATAAAGAAGGCTGAACCAAAGAAACATGGATCTGATCACAGCAGCAATGGGAGATCAAGCCACGGAGGTGGAGGTTACCGCAATTCTTACCGTAGTGGTGGTGGAGCTGGTAGTGCCAGCAGTGGCAGCAGTGGGGGTGGCGGCGGTTATGGGTATGGTGGTGCTTATCGATCTGCTGCAGCGGGTTATGGATATGATGGTGGCGCAGGAGCAGGATATGGCTATGGTAGAGGGTATGGCTATGGAGGCAATGCTGGCTTTGGGTCTGGTTTTGGGGGGTTATGGTGGATCCATGTATGGAGGTGCATATGGCGCATATGGTGCCTACGGTGGTGGCCCCTATGGAGGGGGTGCCTATGGAGGCGGTGCATATGGAGGTGGCGCCTATGGTGGCGCCCCAGGTGGTTATGGCACTGGCGGATACGGCAGTTATGGCGGAGCAGGTGGAGCTGCTGGTGGTACTGGTGGTGGGAGTACAGGTGCTCGGGGTTCTAGCAGGTATCATCCATATGGAAAATAAGCGACGTTTAATCAATTTTTCTGGGTCTCAGGAGTTCCTCTGGTCTCCTAGAAGTTCAGTTTTCATGCCTTGTCCACCTAAACAGCTGCATTGGAACATAGTTTGGTTGAACTCAAGTCACCGTCAGAACAACTGTGTAATTGCAGCTGCTGAGCCCGCCCACCTGCCTTTGTTTGCTGTACAAGCTACACATGAAACCTGTGTTGTATTCTTTAGTTTGCTATGCAGAGTTTAGAACCCTGAGAACAAGCATTTTATTGTAGGAACACGTACTTGGTGCAGTAGAACCTATATTCTGTGCTGTAACATTGCCAATGCAAGATTTAACTGTTGCCACATGTGGTGATTATAACTAGGAACCCATTAAAGGATTTGGTTACACCTTATGACTGTTGATTTACTTTCTGCAAATGGAAATGAAAGAAAACTCAGGGATGCGACATGGACTGTGACGTATAAGTGTTGAAATGGCTGCATTCGTACTTCAGTTTTGTGCATGGGAATTCTTATTCTGTTGCAACTTGCAACAATTATTTGTTATGTTCTCTTTTTTTATCACCTGAGTATTATTCTTAGTTTCTTTTTTTTTTGTCATCAAAATGTTATACTTATGTCTGGCTCACGTGTCGGTTCTCAATTGCTTTTTAGTGTCCATGGTTTAGCCCTTAGCAGCCATGTTTCGGTCCCTGGAACCGGAACGAAAACGGGTATCATTTCCTGGAACAGGAACAAAAACTTGGGGGTATCATTTTATAACGTGGGGATGGGAACATTCGTGTTTTCGGAATGTAGATATTCCCTGAATGTGGAACATGGATACGGCAACGTTGGTCATGTCCTGGTGATTGAGACTGCCACACACAACATATTTGAGTGCCGATTTACCTTGTCGACTTCGGCGTTGCCTATATAGTTTTTTGAAAGGACGATAAAAGCTTTGGTGTGATTTTATATTAGAAAAAAAGATTGTTCCAATTTTTTATAGGAAAAAATGGGACCAAAAACTTGCCACACCGAGGACAACTAAACACACGCTCCTGCCTAATGGCCATTGGTTCTGCCATGTCATTTAGTCCACGGCCTTTATAAAAGCAACTCCAAGAGACTCTAATATTTCCTAATTGCTAGGATAGAGATTTTGATAAAAATATTCTCCAACGGACCATTTAATTGGTTATCTAAATATAGCCATCTTCTATTCTGAATTTTTCTCTAGCCAAATATATAAAAATGAGAAGGCTCTCTACATTACAAACAAGATATAGAAAAACTGTTGAAGAGTGAAAAGATATATAAAGCGATTTTTATGCAAATGACTTTCCAAATGATGATTTAGAGAGCGAGCTTTAGAAAGACTCTTGGAGATGCTCTAACACCCCCTCGCCCAGATCAAATTCCAAGTGATTATTTCAACAACCTACTAGTGATGTGTTATTGACAACTATGGAAGTGACTCGCAATCTTGTATTAGGGGTTGCTGTTGTAGCTGGAGAACGAAAATATAGGACTCATAAATGTAAAGAGAGCCCTAAATCCAAACTAGGGGTCTGATTTTAGGTAGGGTTTGAGTCTATCTAGCGAATAAATATGAGGTAGGGTTTGGTTAGGGGCAATAGAGTCATCGTCCCATAGGTAAATACCTGCTCTCATCAATTTATAGATACACATTATTAAAGGTTAGACTTTACAATCTTGACCATTAGTTTAATCAATAATTTTTAATTATTTTAGTACAAACTTGATATTATTGTTAAATTCATATAAATTATTTAATAATAATAAATTTATAATATAAATAAATAAATAATATAAGATAAAATAAATGAATGGTCATAAGTTAATTTAACAATAAACTCTGTCATATTAGACTATGGTTATATAAACTAGATCGGAGGGAGTATTCTCCTTCAAATTTAAGATAAACTCGTCCCAAAAATCAGAGGAACACTGACATGACCTCGTCCCTTGTTGACGACGTTCTTTTCGTGTCCACGTGCGAGGGGTGATCGTGTTAGGTGGGGCTAGCGGGTGCTTGGTGCTTGCCTCGATGGGCGGCGGCCCGAGGCCATAGGAAACTGGAATGGATCAATCACAATTTTTTCTCCATCCAAACCTAAAATATTTCAACCATTAGTTTTTTTGAGTCACATTAGAAAAAGCAAACCTATAAGCTTGATCTCAAATAATGCAAAAGCCCACTAAATGCCTCAAAAAAGCCCAGCTAGAAAGCCCAATTCTCAATCTTTGCTAGGCACGCCTCGTCGCCTCCTACTTCAATCGAAAACTGAAAGTCCGCAGCCGCACATTCTCAACGGCCGCTCCCAGTCCCAGCTCCGAAATACGAGTAAAAGTCGCCTTTTCCCGCCCATTCCCACCCCGAGATCCCCAAATACGACCGCAAATTTTCCCCAATTTGGCTTCTCCGCTCATCCACCTTAGACGGCAATGGAGGCCGCCGCCGCCGACCTCGTCGCTGCCCTCCGTCCCGTCCTCCTACGCCGGCCTCCACTTCGCTTCGCGCCTACCTAAACCCTTCACCCCCTACTGCCAGCTCAAATCTAACCCCAAGCCACCACCGAAGAGGGCGACGAAGCACAACAAGCACCCGCCGCCTCCCGACGCGGCTACCTCCGCCTCCTCGCGAAGCGATTCCTCACGTTTCTGGCCGCGCGTTCCACTCCTCCCGCCGCTCGTCGGGCGAGTCCTGGCTCGGGCGACAAGGGCGGCGAGGCCGCCCGACGACGAACTGCTTTGAGATCTACGGCCTCCTCTTGGACTGCCTAGAGGCCATATCACCCTGCTCGCGGGGAAGCCCTACTCCGTGTTGCTCCATCGCGGCGCTTCGTCTGCTGCCTGAGTCGTGCGGCCACCTCGCAACGCGCCAATGCGGAGGCTGCCGCTACCCTCGACGCCCTCCGCTCCGCGCTCTCTCCACCCATCACGAGCACCAA